>NW_027526335.1:195370590-195490590 GCF_048455015.1 Haemaphysalis longicornis
TATTAGCCGAACTTCACTTCCCTTTGGACGGAAACTACTTTCTAACCAGTTTGTATTTCTAAAAACTGTTTTTTGTCTCTAAGGTAAGCACTTATCCACCGATTAATAAAAAAACAAGTTTAAAAAGCCAAGCATGTAAGTTAGTTTTGCATGAGGCACTTTGTAGGTCTCACAAAACCACCGACAACATATCAGCCAGATTAGACACATCAAGAACTCCAGCAATCTCTTTTACCGTCAAGACAAAGTGCATTGTCGTTGGCTTTTCCTTCTAAAGCCGTCTTGGCATGGGTCAGCAGATTCCTACCAGCTGAGAACCTTTTATATTTTGCAACAACATTCTCCACCAGTTGGCAACATGCTCTAGTAACCGAGTCAAGAAGGTGTTTGGCACAATATTGTCGATCGCCTTTTTTGTCTACTGGAAATATGCAGGGAATGCTCCAGTCATTCATTTTAACATTGGAGTGGAGCGATATCTGCAATAGCCCTGAATAACCTAGATAACGGAAGTTTTACTCTTTGAAGAGGCCATGGAGACAAAACAAGTTTGGTTCATTCGAAAGATTGGCTCGTTAAAATCATACCAACCCGACTTCTAACGCACAGTTCTCTCAAATGAGCTCCATGATTAGGAAAAAAGGCAATGGCCATGCCAGCCACTAACTCATTTCCCGCCACAGAACCTATGATGCCATATGGGCCCGGCTGTGCGATTGGGTGAGGCTGACAAAAGCAAACGCAAATTAGGCACGGCCTATAGGCTTGCCGGACGAGCTATTTGCGTTTAAATGTACTGCATATTTTTTACAGCAGTAAGGATGCGGCGGTAAACAATGAAAGTTACGAAAATACACGTAAGCATAGAAGTACCCAATAGCCCTGCTGTTAGTACTGGGCGCACTACGCTTGGGATTAGCTACACAGCAGTCCGCGGCTTTGGATTTCTTTTACGCGACACTGACCGATTGGCGTAAGCGACGTTGTTCTACGTGACCCTGTTTCTCGAGGATACCCCATGTTTCACAAAACGATTACTTTCTGCAGTAACAAAAAGTGGCCAGGTGCAAATATAGTCAAAAACAAAGCAACGGCGGACTATGGTTAGTGCCGGAGAATGTTAGCGCCATCTGGGAGGACTGACCGCAAGCAAGACTGCACAGCCGAATGACGCAGTGGAAGTTTGCTTGAATGTGCGTACTTATTACTTCATTGCTGACGTCGCCAGAACCGAGGATTTGGCGAGAGAATCAAAATTCTAACTTAAACTTATTCAATTCTCAGTGATTGCCCATCCTTTGCTGCCGGATCTTTGGAATAAAACAAACTTAAATTTTCTCTGCCGTTGCGGCATTATCATCCCACCGCTGACAACCCGTTGCTGCGTACGGGATGGCGTACCCGAGCCGAGCTCCCTCGCCTTATTCATGCATGTGGTAACGAGGTGAAGTGAGCGGCCAGCCAATATTGCTGCCTCGAAAAGACCAGAACAGGGAGGTCTGCTCGAAAGGCGTACGTTGTGCAGGCTTCGCCACGCAGCCGAAGAGTGTTGCACAAAGCGCTTCGGCGGGCTGATTCGTAACACTGCATTGCGCCTATAAGGCTAAGAATGTTCGAGGGCTAGTTTAGGCGCATTTTCAGGGCTTGTCCATGTGATAAGCTTCCACTAGCTCCCACGTCGTCTTGTATCTGTGTGCAAATGTCACCTTTTTTGTCCTAAAAGCGCGGTCGCTACCAGAGGTCTTGAAAAATGGTAACAGGATGCTTGCAGGTATTTTTGGACTAATTCTAAGCAATATCAGGCTGACTTTCGTACGCCACTGGTATGGCTCACATATTAAATAGCTGGCTTGGAAGGAACAATATATATTACCGACGTCCGGCACTTAATAAATATTGCAATGTATAAATCGAAATGTGAAACACTTTAAAATGTGTTGAATGAAAACACCACCGGCTTACATTAGAAGGCAATAAAATATCCTACACAATTACTTCTCGCCCGCGAACGAGATATAACTTGAAATACCTCATGGAATATGCCTCCTTCCCGCGATCTTCTCGGTCGGGGCATTTCTTTTGCGCTTCTTTGACCCACAAAACTACCGAGGCCTGCGTCCGAAGGAGTGATGCCCCGCTTTCAGCACAACAAGTGTCAACCAAAACCTCGAACTCTGCGGTTAAATCGTCCACTTAAACCTCAATCTCTGCTGTTTAAGTGGACGATTGCAGCGGATTTGATTCGTCTTCGCTTCCGCAACGACCTATAAATCATTATTGTTGCTTGAAGTCGTAGCTTCCTTCATTTTTGTGGAAGTGATAATCATCGGACGTCACCTTGGAGTGTAAGTGTTGCCACGTTTACAGCGAACGCTGGAGTCTCTCGCTCCGAGCAAGTGTTGCCACGATTACGCCGAACCCTGGGGCTTTCTTGCCAATCTTGGCCAATCTCCCTAAATGGGTCTACTTAGCTTGATAAAATTGTGCCGGGGACGCTGGGCAGCCGCCATGGAAACGCAGACACGAGTGCTCGGAATTTTCTTGTTTCTTTTTTATTGCCGGGCGGCCACCGAAGTCTTTGCTAATCTACCGAAGTGGGTATACTTGGCTAACGTGCGCTTACGTGCGCTCGGCAGTTTTTGTGGTATTTATAACTGCGGACAACATACGTAAACATTTTTCTAAACAACTTCGGTGTTAGCCTTTTCATACGCCGCTCGCTATTTCCCTCTACAAATTTCTTTTTGTTGTTTCTATGCTGTGTATCTCATTAAACAAGATGGATTGGCTAGTTACTGACCCCAACACAATCTTAGTTTTTTTTATACAGACATGTACAGAATTGTGTACATAGCATCACAGAGGTAAGAAGCCTCAAGTAGCGCTGAATATTTCCGCATACGTATATATTTGGGATATTCATTGTTTTTATAGTTTTTAGGGCCGCAAGTCTAGAGAAAACGAGGAGAAAGAGTTGAAAAAAAGCCGCTGAAGCTGTCACGTCCGTCGCCATTTTATTTGTTTACGGTCGAAGGAATGTTACTAGCCGCCAGATGTCCCTAAAATCCTTATTGATAGACAAAGGGTACAAAATTATGCTAAACTAGCGAAAACGTTCAGTTTTGGTATTTATTTTTGCAAAAAAAAACGCATTGTTGAATTGTACACAGTTGTGTACATAGCGGCTGAAAGGGTTAAAACATAACACGCACCCAAACACAATACCAACAGCGGACAAATAGTTTGCAGGGTCATAAAAAACTTTACAACCGAAGAGGTAACGTTAGTGTGGACACCAGCTCATCAGGGACTCATTGGGAATGAGAAAGCACATGCGACCGCCCGAGGTCTTACAGTCCGGGCGACCGCCGCCACCGCCGCCGCTGCTGATGTCCAGTCGTTGGCCTCAGCCGTGCATGCCGAACCTCCTCCCAAATGACGGCCAACGAAGGGCCGAGTGACTACAGCGAAATTACGCAATATTATAGACTTGAGAGGAAGATACTACCTCCTGCGGATCCGCAGCTAAGTAAAAAAGAGGAGATTTACTGGAGACGTTTGCAGACGGGAGTTTTCCAGAACCCAGTCCTATATAGTAAGTGGCATCCCAAAGTCGTCGATCCAAGATGTAAGAAATGTAAGGGTCGAGCGGACCTCGCCCAAATAGTGTGGACGTGTCCTTCGTACAAGAAACCGCACCAAAACGTAGCATCCTGCGTAGCAAGCCGAACCTCCGAAACCCAGCGCAAGATCATCCCTCTCGCCCTAGAAGCCGCCAAGTCCCAAGGGATACCGGCCGACTGATGGGGGAGGGAGCACCTAACGCCCCCTTTTTGACTGGTGTGTAATGAAGTTTTCACTGACTGACTGACTTGCAGGGTCTTTACCAATACCCCGACATTTCCTACACGGATATTAGTGATGCTACATGAGTGAGGGTGTGTGCCTGTTTTTTACTGCAAGAAATTGTGACCAGAAAGAGTAACTAAACAAAGTTTTATGTTGATCGAAATAAAGAAATGAATCGACGGGTTCCCCTATAGTATTAGCAGACATTATTCAAACTGAAGTGATGGCACAAGCGCTTGACCAAATTAACAGCAACAATTCGCAGTGGTATATTGGGTGGTCCGTAATTTGTTGTATTGAGAGATTCATCCCAATAACAGAAATATAGATGATAAAGCATCGTTCGATTGTGCATCGTGTATATACTCTTGATGTACAAATTTTGGGCGTTTAAAGCACTAATAGGGAAGTCGTAGTCGAGGCGTAGATATTGATTTTATGCACGTAGATTTTAAATGTGAACCGAAATGTAGACACACGGGCGTTCGTTCCTTTCACCTCCATCAAAACAGCAGCTTCCGCCGCCGGGAATCGAACCCGCGCCCATAGTCTCAGCACAGCACTACCTTAGCCACTCAGCCACCCTGGTGGGTCTTTCGCACTATCGAGTGTACTTCAATCGTCAGCATCACAATTTCTTGAGACGCATAGTCCATCTTTTAGACGCTTCTTTGAACCATACGGGTGTCGTTGTGGTGTAAAGTGGCTGTTTCTGTTGCTTCTACTGTTCCATAAAACTACCTGTTGTCGAATATTTTGGATGAAAAGCGTGCAATTAAAAACTATTTACCCGGAGGTTTGCTTTTGTTGAAGCGGAGATAAATAAAGCGAAATGCCAAAAAAGTTCTACCCCACCTTCCGAAGTAGGCCCCAATGCAACGAGTGACTTCCATGTTGAATGTATGCATGCAATATCAAGGAGGCACAAGCGGAATCCAATGAAGCTTTGTCTTGCCATTGTCGAAAGCCGGATAACATCTGCTGGCTGCAGAGATTACAGATTTTTTTAATTAGGAGAGGGCGTTTTAACAACTTCGACACCATTACTTCCGAAGCAAGACTGCACTCGTTGTAACCTTTTCGCTTTTTTCTAGTCTCTTGCCATCAATGCTGCAGATTTGGAGCAGCCACACCAGCACCACACACAAAGAATAACGTCGAGGTTTTCCTTTGAAAGTGTTTTCATTAATACAACAGCAGGCTTATGATGTTTCTGCCAAGATGGCAACATGAATTTATTTCAGTGTACAAAGTACGTAACGACAAAGTCACGCACTTGTGACCCTCAAAACAGGAATCCTACGACATCGCAGAGGAATGTCACCCGATTGAAGCACCATTTCGCTTAGGGGAACGAAAACAGGCCTCTGAAGACCGACACAACGCACACATCCACAAACGAACACATGCGTAAACACACAGATACACAAGGCGTCCTCAGCTGTCAAGAACATCCGGTTGCATTGTGGCGCCGGTGAAAGCCTGCTCACCAACGCAGCTTTGTAGGGAACGTTCAAGAAATGTCCACACTTTAAAAACTCCTTGCGGCTTCCGCGTCCTAAAACTTTTATATAATACCTGGCAGCAGCAGGGCGGTTTGTGGATTCACATTGCACTGCACGCTATTTGCTTGTAGATGCCCTTTGAGGTATGGCTGTAAAGCAAATGTATGACGGATCATGCAGAGAAGTAACAAAATGTAGCTCCAGGTTTGGGAGATTATCCTGAATTCTAAAATGGCTGCCTTGTACGCCAAGGGCAAGGTAAATAAAGTGGGCTTGATATGGATAAATTTCGACTTCTTGAACATGTTTTGTTCGAAGCCACCAAATATTTTTTTTCTGGCCAAACAAAGAATCACAGTACCAAACAAGGAAATCGTCACAACTTTATCTAATACCGTATTTTTAGCCCCAAAAGTCACCAAATTGAAGCCACAAAAATTAAGGAAGCTCACACTAACGCGTAAGATGGGAAGGTAGCGACGCTGTACGCTACCTTCAGGACCATCACGGCGGTTTAAATCGGCGACTGCAGCCACTTTGCAGCTTCGTAGCTGCCGCAATTACCCTTATTCCATCTTTGTTGCTATAACAGTGAATAAGAAAGAAATTGAGACAGCAGAATGAACGAACGGAACGCGCCCACTCAAACTAGGCCCTAGAGGGTGCAACGCGTACCCAGTCAGGTGTTCTGTGTCGAGTAGGTGGAGCGTTTTGTCCCCCCACAGTCACTGCCGAGTGGGTGCGCCATTTGAGATTCGGGTACTAATTCACGGTCGTATCCAACAATAAAAAAAACGATCGTGTCCGAGTAGCTAACACGCTCACCTTCTAACTCGATGTATTTACCAGACACAGAATCGAATCCTGCCCCGGCCTCTGGTTTCTTTTCTTTATGCTATTATACAGAGTTTTGTAAAACGCCGGAATCAATCACTACCTTAAAGTGAAAATGACAACAGTCCAGAGATGCCTCTTATCTGAGCACCTTGACAGGAGACCAAAATTACGCTTTCGAACGCTGCTTGGGAACGAAAACAGTACAAAAAAACAAATGCTTATGTGTGGGATATGTGATTCCACCAGATTCCTGCTTCACACTGTCATATATCCTATATTACAGTGTAGCTTCCCTCGCGTGACTGTTTACAAATTTAGAAGAACGCCCGAAAGATTGGGCATAAATAGCCGCCTGAAGACGGAAGAAAATGGCGGTGGAGGAGTGGGGCAGACCATGGAACCACCATTCGGTTCAACGGAGTTTTGAAAGACGGTGGTTCGAGATGCCCACTAGTGCAGTCTGATCACATACCCCGGACGACGCTTCACCTTGGTTCTGGACACTACAATCGGGACTCGCGCCCGCAGGCAACTTACACTAGCCCCCTCGCTTGACCGAAGCTCGGGGTAGGGTCGCATGCTGGAGCTCACACCACACACACCAGGCAGGCCCTGGTTAATCCACCAAGCAGAACAAAGTTTTTTAATCATCCGGCACTCATCTTATGAAGACAAGGCGCGTTCACAATGAGATGCCACAATGAGACTTTTCATTTTCCCTCATCACTCAATATCCCGCGTTTAGCGAACTGTAGCTGTAGTTTTGCTTTTACCACTTTTTGCTACTTCCATAGCTTTTGTGATCGCTTTTATATATTGAAAAAATATAACTAGCTTTATTTCCTCTGTAGTGTAACCCCAATTACTTGGGTGTTTATGAGCGTCTGTGCATAATATTGATGCGACCTCAAGACTGTTGGGAGCGACGAGCTGATATTAACACGTCCAATCAAGATTATTTTAGTTGCAGGTACTTTGGTACTAATAGCAAACTTCATTCCGATGGTGATTGCAATGAACACATAAATGAGGAGCGCAATGCTCGTGACTTTTAAAACAAGGCGTAGCGCTATTGATCGGGTGTTATCCAAATGGATGTAGACAGACTTTAAACTAATGGTTGTAACTGAGACAATGTCACAAAGTAAGGATACAACAATGTTCTCCTATTGTACAATGAATAATTAGTGGCCCAAAATGCCACATCACACACTCAGTCACTAAAATAACAGCAAATTGGCAGAATGCTAGGCCTGGTGACTGCGCAAATGAGGTTGATGCCCTAAACATGTTTTTCACGTAAATTCTACTTTTTCTGCTCACGTTTCATTATCCTATTATGTCGAACACAATTACGACTAGTTGCCTCCACCCTCTCGACATTTTCTCTACATGATACACCGAGAGATATTTATGCAGCAATATGAAAAATTTTTTTGTGTGAGTTTCTACGTTCACACGGACGCCAGACGCTGACGTAAACCTGGAAGCGGCGATGGTAATGTCACCCACACTCTCTATCTACCTCCGATAAATGTCCCCACGTTCGAGATGACATTCCCACTTGCCGTAAAGAAATACGACTTACTCAGAAGGCGGAGGCCTCAAACAAAGCTTAGATTATCCTCAACAAAGCGCTATGAAGAGTTCGGACAGTTCACAATAAAACGCGAGCTCACACCAATTTACACCGAATATTTTTGTCACTGGGGTTCCGTACAACTTTCTGATAAGTATACAAAAACACGAGCCCCGCATTTGATGCAACATTGTTGGGTTTATGCAACCGAGTCATAAGTCATCAATATGCAAACTTTTTGAGTTTTTCGCCTCTCCGGTGGACCGCATGTTTATCAAAGCGTTCTTACTCAATGACTTGGATTTGGCATGCTGACGGTCGGGCCATTATGTTTTCTTCGCCGTGCAATGGCCTTACGTGCCCCGCTTTCTCCAGCTGCTCGGGGTGCCACCCTGTCTTCCAGGCGAGTGGTCTGCCTCCATTTTGAATGTCACTTTGTTACGTCGTTGTAATAGGATGCCCGCGTAGTCCGCACTCTAGCTTGGGTGGTCATGCAGCCGCAGAGAGTGGAATGATTCATGGCTACCTATCGTTCAGGCACATTTGGCGTAATAGGGATTTTTTTCTGTAAACTCTAGTATATAGAGGTCCAGCAATCTGGCTTTCTACGCATTCGTGTTTATTGGTAGATATCAGTTCCCCATGATCAGCCTTGTGCAGATGATCGTCCTGGTAATGTGTTCTCCGTTCAGCAGTTTATAATAGCTGGTCAAGGTATTATACCTTGTTTTAGTGAAGAAATTTACATGTTTTTATTTTACACAATGTTTTGCCTGCAGCTGCAAGGAAACACGGTCTTTTTTTAACGTTTCCTCATTCAATGACGTTAGCGTTGTCACACGGAGTGTTTTGTAATAAATAAACCACGCTGTTACACCCATACAAATATCAAGCGACCCCACAGCGCGAAGAGAATGTTCCTGTTATAGAGCAGTGTCACCGTAGGGGACGAATATAGGAATGGGACGAATAAAGGAACACTAAGAGTCTATGGTTGTCCTCTGATAGTTGTGTCGTTATGCCATTTTTGCGTTATCTCCCAATGCGTCGCTGCCACCGACCACGTTGTTCTAAGAAGCTTCCGCGCAAACGTCGAGTGGTTTGTATAAGCCACCCAACAAGAGCGCGACGAAGGACCCATATACATGAGCACGCTCCATGTTCAGGGATTCTGTGCTGTTTCTGAACTTGAAAGAACAAGACGCTTGCAGTCATAGAAGCCTAGTTTCGCGCCTGCTTTCACGGTCGCCTCCAGAAGTCAAGACGCCGTTTTCACTCACATGTCTGGCACGGCCTCGGCATTCTGCTCTCCCCCCTCACACTTTCACCTACTTTCATGCTCCTCTTTCCTGCACCTTGCATTTCCTCTACCTTCAGTGTCCGCTTTGTTCACTTGGTTACATCGAGGGATTTCAGCGACGCGGCATCACAGGAACGAGCGCTTAAGTGGTCATATACACACACGTGTGTATAGCGCGATATACACACATGCGCATACGGCCCTAAAAACACAAAATCTACAAGGTTGCCTTGGAGCACCTGGCGGATGGATGTTAGTATTAGGCTTTTCTCCAAACATTTCTCTCAGCAAGACAAATGGATGACTTCGTTTTAATACTCCTGCGTTCTGCATAGCTTTTTTTCATATACTGCATCAATAACTTTTGATAAAGATTATTTGATGTACCGAGTGCCCGAGGTGTTTTTTTAGAAATAGGAACATGCGTTGTTTACACTGGACAATGTTTTCACACAAAACGTTGTTATGGGAGCGCGGTAAGAGGGCTAAGTGTCACAGATGCACCGACAATGGCGGGCTGAACAAACGCTTTCAAAATTGGTACGTTTGTCGGTAAATATCACAGCGCTGAAACGGCAAGGAAATACCTAAAACTTTTCATCAGTGATCCGCTTGTATTCTTTCTCAAATGACAGGTACGTTACAGGCCGAAACAACTTTACAAAATGAATCCATTATTTTGAGCTAGAATCCTGCACTTTTGAAACATCTAACGAGATTCCATAGGGACAACTGCGTTCCCATCAACGTCTTCGTATTCCCACCTTTGCGGATCAAATAACAAGGGTAAGCGCAATGACGCGTAGTTCTTGTTTATGTTTTGTCTTGCGGACTGTGCACGTACGCTGAATGTTTTTGTGAATACTACTAAAATAGTTCAATTTTTATATTAAACCTAGCGTAAAACAAGGGCCACTTTTCGTTTCTGGAGCGCTGTTATACTGTCGCTTCGAGTGTGAAATTTCCTAAAAGGTGTGGCATCCTTCCGTGATTTTTATTTGTTTTTATATCCCTATTTTTACGTTCTTAACAATTACCGTGCTGTATGAAATGTCACTGAATATATGTTGGCATAATCTTGGACAACGAAATTGATATAGCACCACTTTTCCAAAATACCGACGACTGGCGACGCATCATGAATGAAATTGGCTGAGGCAATTTGGGGGTGGGTCATACGGAATTCGGTAGAGTTGGGGGCGAGACATACTGTCTCGTTCTTCACGTTGCAGCTAATTAAGACGGATCTTTAGTCGCTGGCATCATTTGTGGTGCGAACACGTGCGTTAATAACAAAAATATAAATACATTCAGCGGCGTGTACATAGCAGCCGCAACTAGCCAATAAAGAAAGGCCAATTGGAGAAAAAAAAAGCGCTTTGCTGGCACTGACCCACTAAATTCTGCTCAAATTCAAAAGAGCTAATTATTACGCAAACAATGTTAACCGTTTTTATTGCTCCGAAGCATAAAAACACAGAAAAGCAACAGGTAAAATATGTTCTTGGAATCGAATATTTTGCGTTAAAAACACAAAATAGGGTAGAAAGAATGATGAACACGTTCTTCCTATTTATGGTTTTATTTGTGAACGAGAAATATTTACCAAAATTTTAGGTAATAATTAGACTCGTTTAGTGTATGTGCAGAGTCCGCAAAATAAACATAAACCAAACGACGAGGTCATTTCTTCTGTGTAATGAAGTCCCCGGAAATGGTGCTAATATGAAGACCTTATGTGACGCAATTGTTACTATCGAATCTGTTGAATGTATCAAAAGTGCCGAGAGAGGGCTACCACAAAATAACTGCGAAAATTCACCCGCACATCTATCACCAGCGGAAATTTCTAAACAATGAACAATCGCATCAAACAAAGCAAAAAAAACAAGCCAAAACAAAGACCTAGACGCTGAGGTGTCCATGCGGAGATGTATTTGCAGCCAATAAATGGGATACAAAAGAATTAGGGGCAAACCCGAAGCGCAAGTGTTTGGAACATTGCAAATAGTGTTCCTGCTTTTTTTTTTGTTCTTCCTCAGTCATTATCGAGAATGCCCAGCGGGCGATAATGAGAGAGCATAGCTAAGTATAGATTGTTGAAACGTTCCACCCTGGCGACCACTTAGCAGAGCCAATTAGCGGCCCGTAATGGTCCAACCGTTTTCCCCTTTCTGCGCCCGTGATGTGTTTGCGTAATTCCCGTAGCCGGCTCCGTACAGAGCGCGCGTAAAGACGCTGTTCTGCGTAAGTGGAAAGCGTGATGCCTCGTACCACCTTTCTTCTCACGTGGACCATTAGCAATTAGCTAAGGATGTGACCAAGGCTTTTGTGGCGCGGATACCTGTGGGAAAGAAACCCGTGAAACCGCGTCAAGAGAAAAGACTGAAGCACTACGTGTAATTTCTTGCGCCGGCAATGGTGTTACTTCATTTTTAGTCCTTTCTTCGTTGGAGATGCTTCTAGGCATGGTTATTGTTACTTTCTCAGAAAAGGCCGCAAGACGAACTGTCGAGTTTTTCAGGAGTCACATATTTCACTGGCCGTTTAACGAATTAGAAAGATATCGTAGGGACTGTATCGAGTAGGTGCTTTAAATTAGAAAATCAAGTTGTGGCCTTTTCTACTGCACAATTTATCTGTACACTCTTCGGTTGACTATGATTTTTACGGCTTACAACCAAAAGTGCCCAGGACACACACGAAAATATGGATGCTTGAACAACAAAATTATATACTACGTATTGTTTAGGTCCGTAGATTACGAGTTAAATCACGAGCCTACACGTCTTCCTCACTCAAGATTCTTTTGGTAGCTTGGTTGGAGATTTCATAGGTTTCCATAGGTAGTAACAAGCGTAAGCCTAATTTTGCATAGTGCGCTTCTAAAAAATACCACTTTAAACTAGAAATGTATGCCAGAAATGAAGCACTTCTTAGAGCGTAGTGAACGCGAGGCGTTAATGTGGCATTGAACATGTCCTCCCATTATACTCACAAATCTTTTGCGTTTGCAGCATTTTTCATATTATCCTATATTATATCTCGAGACTTCGCCATTCTCCAATCTGGGGCCAATAGGCAGACGTTATATTAGGCAGACGTAACTTTGGGCTTTCCGACGTCCAAAAAACACTTCTATCTCAGACTACGATAGGATTGTGGAAGCGGTTGAGGAACATGGAGCTGAGGGTGTGAAATTTGTGCTAACGTCAAGCCGGCAAATACCTGCATTCGCTCTGCTCACGCGCCATGTATTGGGGCAGCATCATGCGATAGCTGATTTCAGTGACATCCACGTGATCTATTAAAGGAGGAAGGAGATAGTGTACTGTAAAAGCTTGCTGCACTATTTTCAGAATGCTTAGAGACTAGCAGTGCCTACAGCCTGGAAGAGCGCCAACATAGTTCTGATTCACAAGAAGGGGGACACCAGGAACCTTAACAACTCCTGAACCGTCAGCCCGTCTCCAGTTGATACAAGCCGTTCACCAAAGTAATACATAAAATAATACGTAACAGCCTAGATTATCATCACCCAAGAGAACAGGCTGGGTTTAGGAAAGGATACTCAATAATGGGTGATGTCCACGCCGTCAATCAAGTGATTGAAAAACCTGGAGAGCATAATAAACCCTTTACATGTCATTTATAGACTAGGAAAAGCGTTTGACTCAGTGAGCGCCGCAACAGTGCTGGAAGCATTGAACGTCCAGGGGATATGCAAGACATGCATAAGACTCCTAGATGGCATATACGGAGATTGTAAGAGCAGCATAATCCTTCACAAGCCAACCGAAAATTACAGATCACTAAGGCGTACGAAAGGAGGATAATATCTCACCAAAACTGCTCACAGCTTGTCTGGAGGGAAATTAAGAAAACGTGACTGGGAAAACACGGCATTACCGATCACAGATGGCAAAATTACTTCTAACAAATAATTAAATTACATTACTCAATACTTTCCTGGAATTTTCTGTAATGTAATTTAATTACATTAGAAGTTACAGGCGGCCCAAAATATTGCCATTACATTACTATTACTTTTCAAATGTAGTAAAATTACTTAGAAATTACATTCAGGGTGTCAAACTTCGGTACGCTGCAAGAAACGTTTGTTCGTAAGTTATGTGATAGTTCACCTTCTCTGGACCGTGCGACTTCAAAACATTCCAAGGAACTCGGACAATGCTTTGCAGCGACGAAAGACAAACGGTTCGCGCGCTTCCGTACCTATCCCCTCTCGATGAAAAAAACGCGCCTTCCTAGCAGCGGGCTTACACCTGTAACCAGTGTATTGAAGCCTTGAGCACAACCTGCACATTTTGGTTTAACCCGACTGACTCTCGGAACGGATGAGAGAACGGATGAGAGAACGAAGAGGCCCGAGAACGCAGGCAGAGCTCTAATAGAAGGGTTCTTTCCTTCACGCTCGTAACGTTCCAATGCCCAGAGACTCTCTGGGCATTGCAACTCTTCTTGGAGAACTTTTCTTGGTCACCTTTTTATGGCATTAGAGAAGCGGACAGGCTATATTGTAGTCAAACGTAATTGAGAAAGTAATTATCATTTTTGATGAGATTACTAGACTGAAGTAATTTATTACATTACTATATAACCAACATTTAAAAGTAATTCATTACATTGCTCATTACAGCACAAAATTATTTTAATTACTGTTTTTAATAATATAACTTCATTGCTGCCAAGTCTTTTACGAATTAACGGAGAATACGTTAGCCACCTGATGATTGTAGGCGACGTAGTCTTGTACGTCTTTCGGCAGAACACGGGACCAAATTCTTGAAGAAATAAATAAAAAAAAAACAAGGCCATGGAAATAAAATAAATATGAATTAATCTGAACAAATAATGAAAAAAACCTGCCTAAGGCACACCCTACAGCAACTGTAACAAAACACGAGAACAAGTTGCAGATTATAACTACTTCGGTGAGATCATCTACGGTGATCCCAACCACGAGAAAGAAATCCGCCGGAGAATTGTATCTGCGGACGGTACATTCGTCAAACACTCCGACATGAAGAAAAGTAAGCGACCTCTATCGCTCGAAAGATGAATATACAACCAATTCATACTGTCTGATGGCATATGCAGCTGACACTTCGCGCCTCACTAAGCAACTGCAACGCCAACAGAGGTCTGCTTAACGGGACATGGAACGAATAGTGGTCAGAGTAACATTTATAGAAAAGAAGCGGGTTTCCTTGGTCAGAGAATATACTAGACTACAAGGTATTATAGTTCAAATAAGGAAACAGAAATGGACTACGGCTACCCACGTATCTACGCGAACCGACATGCGGTGGACTACCGGGGTCACAGATTGGACTGAGACAGACGGATCTAGATAAAGGGGAAGGCCCACTATTCGATAGAGAGAAGAAATAGCAAATTTCGGAAGCAAATAATTAACCCGAGCGGTGCGGGACAATGGTGGTTGGATGTCGCTGGGGCGTTCGACCTGCAGTGGACCTAGTGGGCTAATGAATATTATTATGATGATGATGATGAGTGTTATGATGTTGATGGTGATGTCACGTGATGGCGCCAGCCCGTATAGCCAGCACATACCCGCGTTTGAAACGCAACGCCAAGAAATAATTTTTGGAATCTATACTTTGTTAGCTTATAACTAATTATGCAACTTAAACCGCTCGTAATATTAGGTATACCGAAGCACGTGTCTCTGACCAGGGTTATTCAGGGGACGGTCACAGCGCTTTCATTAGGTTCAATCTAAATTAATAAGAGCCTTCATGCTCTTGTGGCGTTGGGGGTGCATGTGCGTCTTGCCATCCGACTGAACTCATTTCAATGCCAATCCATAGCGATGTTTTCCCGATGTTGTAAATTCGATTTTTTTGAAGTTATCTCTGCAACCTGGACCATTTTCTTTTCCAGGTCGTCCATGCTTTCGCATTGAAACTAGCATTAGGTTTCTTGAACAAGTTTGCCCACTAGTATGAAAATTGCTACACTATGTATTATATGCATGCCTGCAGCTACCGATCTTCTTTGCACCCACGTATGTCATAGAGACCTTCATCAAGCAATTTACCTCACATACTCGCCTTCGTGGCGTGCTGGGTAAAACGAAAAAGTGTTGAGGGCAGTTGACGTGCAGCGTTATCTTGCACTTAAGGCGCTAGCGGGTATCTCCAGATCAGGATATTTTATCTGAGTGTATAATTCATGCCGGGCCCAAAGGAAAGATGTCTGGGTGCGTATGGCAGAGCGCATGAATATGATAATTTCATTCAGAGCAGTTTTCCCCACAGGGGAACCAATGTGTCGCGTCACGACCTGAACTGATCTGTGTATTTTCTTTTAGCCTGCAGCAAATTTCCACCCCGATCGCACAAAACGGCAAAGAATGGTAGAGGAAAGCGTGATCGAACTTGAGAAAAAAATACTGGCGGGTGCATAAAAAGCTGGGCAGGATTTTTCAGCGCACCTGTCTTGACCAGTGTGTTTTTTACTTCTGCCGTTGTAGTACTCACTCTGGGTATTCCCACCAACAATCATCCACGCTCAGCAAGCATACCGCCGTAGCGCTGGCTGTGGCAGGCTTGTTGTTTTTGTAGGCAAAGGAAGAAGGGAAATCAATTTACCCCACGCAAACTATTCAAAGGCCAATTCATACGTGGGACGGAACGTGTAGGAGGAGGATTCTGTGTATGTGTAAGTAGTTACGAGTTCAAAGTCAGCGCTTGTCCTGTTCACTTCTTTCGTATTTGTGTCCCTGTTAGTTCGCGCTGTTCCCCAAGATGCAATCCACACCATGTCACCGATATCTGAAACCGCACCGCAGAAATCTAGATGGTTAAAATACCTCAAGAATTGGCGGACAGCTATTCAATGCCATGTGCGGCCGCGATGCTGGCACAAGGACAAAAGGGATGTCCGCTGCGAACGAGCCACTCGGCTTAAAGATTCTTTTCTTCTCCTTCGACTTCCCTCGAAACTTCTTTTTAGCGATGCCGGAGACAGTGCCACAACCGGCTTTAGGTAGGGGCACGTCTGTTGCCTCCCAAAGCGAACACGGCGGTGGAAAAAACAGACATTACTTGCGCCTGTCGCGCTTGCGAAACAGCCTTGTTGTGCAACTTCTCCCTTCCAGGACCGTAACCTGAAAGAACGCGTTGCGAAACAGCATCTGGGGTGAAATACTACCTGAAAGAGGCTCGCCAAAATGTGCCACCTGAACATCCTGCAGCCCCAATATACGTTTATGAAGGACTGCGTATAACGTAAACCAGCTTAAGTTTGTGTGTGGGCGTACGCGCGTGTGGATGCGTGTAAGGGTATATGTGTGCTGTGCGTTTGTGTGTAAGCATGTTCGTGTGTGTGTGTGTGTGTGTGTGCGTGCGTGCGTGCGTGCGTGCGTGCGTGCGTGCGTGCGTGCGTGCGTGTGTGTGTGTGTGTGTGTGTGTGTGTGTGTGTGTGTGTGTGTGTGTGTGTGTGTGTGTGTGTGTGTGTGTGTGTGTGTGTGTGTGTGTGTGTGTGTGTGTTCGCACGTGTATATTATTGCACATTCCTTAATGTTCTCTGTTTAACAAATGCGTTTGGTAGACTATACTTCTCTGCTTTTTACACGTGTTGAAAGTTTTATTTACTTCTGGTCTCAAAACATTGTCAAAGTAAAATCCAGTGGTCTGGTTTAAGCAGACTGCTTGTGCGCTAAATACATTGCAATAAACGAATTGTGGCAAAAAACGTCATGAAGGAGCTGTTGGGTCACACAATACAAGACATAATGATGCTACGCTGGACCAACACGCTTTTAGCATTTTCATTTTTCCTAATTACAGAAAGAAAACTTTGTAGGAGGTATTTTCCCGAGAAGCAGAAATAGGGCTTCGGATTTTGAAATTAAGAAGCAAATCGTTGGAAACAAATATATATACCATGCTATTTTTGCAAGTATTTGTCTGCAGATGTGTGTGAGTCCCTAAGCATAAAATAAAGCTGTGGACCTTTGCCCTGTTCCGGTTTTTTTTCCTTTACTTTCCCCTCATCCCTTTCTTCAATCGGGACGACTGTTTCTTCTTTTTGAGTAATGTTTCTCTACTTCTACTACTTGCTATAAAACAACTACAAACAAAATATTAAATAATCAGTACTGCTGGAATAAACGTCACCCAAATATCTATAAAAGTTCGCGTTCATTGTACGTCAATTGGAGGCAGAGAAAGAAAGAGAGAGAGTGGGATTAATAAAACAAGATGGCCACAAAGTTCAACCGATTATGTACCCAGTGCCCAGCTACCCTGTGTGTAGAAAGTTTAACATTCAACAATTGATGCTTGTCTATTTGATGAATGAGAAGAGGTGATGCTACGGACACACAGAGATCATAGTTACTATATCGTTTACCGTTCTCCTGGGCCACTTCAGAAATGTGAGGCTTGATAACGCCTAATTCTTTAGGGAACATAGATCTTGCCACGCCAATTTAATGCTACCAAGTCGCTGCTTTCCAAGAACGGGAGTGGACGTATAAATTCGCACGGTGTCATCCGCTTATTTGTACAGGTATCCGGCCGGGCGTCTTCGTAGATGACACAACCTCTGAAACGGGCAAAATGCCGAACTTCCACTAGAAGTCACTTCTACGCCACCTCCACTGAAATTTAACCTCGGTCAAATGACCTTTAATGTAGAGTACGTACCCCCAAACCAACTGGTACATGACTGACTGCCCCGTAAAATGCGTTGTTAAGTAAGTAGAAGAGTTTAAAATAGCTGCATCACAGGCTACTCTGCACCCGCCGCTGGATGGCGCAAGAAGCCAAAAGCGGAAGGGAGATTGCATCCGCCCCGGTGCATTTGATTCCGGCCACCCAGGACAACACCTCTAGCTTTGCTGCGCGCGCTTCTGTATGGCTGCTGCCAAGGCGAAGGGTTGCGCGTAGGTTTGCGCCAGCTGTAGCGTACTTAAGCCCGGCCGTAATACATAGCTTGCACATGTCGTCACTACCCCCCTTTCTCGTACACTGCTCGCAGCTTCCTTAGCGTTGCACGAGATAAGAGCACCACGTAAGTTCACTGCTTTTCGCCAACCACGCGGTTCACCAACAGGGCAGCTATTGGGACGTCTTCGCAGGCTATGTATAGCCAGGCTCACCTCATTCTCGGTTTCAAAATCTCCAATTATACAGCAAAGCTGGTAGCCTCTCGTTGGTGCGAAAATTTTGTGTCTTAAATAAAAGAAAACAGGCAGGACTTTGCAGTTATCGCCAAAGACGCCGGGAACATGTACAAGGCTATACGGGCGGTGAGCAAGGGGTTAGTATTCGTATAAAAAATAGAATACGAGAATCGAAACAGGATGATGGATGATCAGGAACCGGAGAAGAACGAGAATTCCCCCCCCCCCCTATGTTCTGGTAAAGATTAGGCTTGCAGCTGCTATTGAAAAAGGGAGGGGGGTCTCTGACGTCGTTCGAGAGCTAGCGCACGGGTCAAGCTTGGCAGGACCACGCTGTTATCGCCGAAGACGCCGAGACCATGCGTCAGGTTCCATGATTTGCCGCACAGAAGCCGAGTGAAGTTGCAAGCCGGCTGTGACAACGAGGAACATTTCATATCCTCCCCAATCAGCAAGTGTTGTGTTTCACAACATCTGCGAGGGACAGTCACTTTCGCAGGGGGAGATCACGTCTATTTTTATGGTGGTTTACGCCATGGGTATGCGTATTTCAGCTGTCATATTTTGTCTCGTGATTTTTAGGCAGGCAAGAACGTTTTGAAGAGATTGAAATTTTGAATGTAGTTGGCATTTAACGTGGACCTAGACAGAGAAGATGCAGAATCGTCTGCCTAACTTGGCATAGTTCCTAGTGAACGTCAGTTATACCACGTAAGTAGTGACAGGAAAAGCTACTCTGAGTTTTAGCAAGTTACAGAGCCTCCCGCTCATTTCCTGAGAGCCAGCGGCAACTGCAACCTGCATTCAGGTTGTGGTCGAACAGACCTTATGACGACGGATGTCAGGATGGGTCCAGCAACTTTGCGCAGCACTGCGGGGAATGGGAAAATAGGCGCTGTTGTGCCGTGCCTTGCGAGTCTTAGCCGTACGTAACTACATATTCCCAAGCCTTCTCTCCCTTGGCCACAGCCCGACCATTACCTGCCAGCCCCCAATTTCTATTCATGTCTGAAAGCTTACTGCGGCCCAACAGAGAACAGGTTTTCTCTTCAGCAGCAAGTGAATGGTATGTTCGTAAGGTCATGACATAATCCAGGAACAAAAATCCTCACTCCCAAAATGGGGCATCTAGTCTTTACGGATATGGAGCCTACCGAGCGATAGCCAATTCCTTAGACTCGAGGATGACTTGTGATACTGTGAAGTCGCAATGGGAGCATAAGCTTGGTATTACCGCAGCAGCTGTTGACTTAGAATTAGCACAGAGCCATTAGTATATACAGGGTGTCCCAGCTCTCATGCACCGAGATTTTTAAAAAGAGCAATGGCGTTACTTAAGAAAATCCTAGTGGACCCTGTTTCCTGTACAGTGCAGTAGCGGACTGTAATTTTTTCGCTAAATAACTTTAAATTATATTTGAATATTTATCTAACGGAGGCATACTCCACCAATCAATAAAGTGTCAATGAGACATATGTGGGAACCCACCAGAGGCACCTAACTGCTGTATTTTCAGCGACGAATTAAATGCGTACCCATTTATCCTGGATGAAAAGAAAGGCAGTGAAATATAAACAATGCCATGTGAAGGTGCTTCAGCCGCATATGAAAGCTGTGCCCTTGAACAGGCTGCCTCTCAGTTAGTCCGAATGAAATAAAGAAGAAAAGAAAGACAGAAAGAAAGAAGAAGACAGGACGGGGTGGGATCATTATCTGCCGCACGCAACCCGTGAAACTTGTTGCTGCTTCTTTCACACTTGCCTTTGGCAAGGTTAGCGCTCTCTCTTCGGGCGTGGACAGGCACAGCAGTTGCTTTTGAGGGCGCTAGCTTATGACGTGGCGGGAGTGTCGTCACGTGGTATTTTTCATATGTCGCGGGGTTTCTTTATTAGTCAGAATAAATGAGTAGGCAATGAGTTCGTCGCTGAAAATTCCGCAGTTAGATGCCTCTCGTGGGTACCTAGAAGTGCCTCATTGACACTTTCCTCATTGATACAGTACTTTACGAGTTCGACAATTAGTTGCATTTATATTTGAGTTTGAATAACAAAAAATTTACTGCCCGCTACTCCACGGTACTGGAAACATTATGCACTACGTTTTTATACAAACGTCTTTTCTCGATTTTTAAATATTGGTGCATGCTACCTGGGACAGCCTGTATGTGTATGATTCTGGCATGCGAGTTTCGAAAGGCCATATATTCCACTCCTTCAAAGCCGCTGGGGGCCACTAGACTTCGTTGGGATTCCGAAATGTAATGAGTAATTCATGGTTAAGTCATTCACAAGGAAACACCTACAACGCAGCGTTTAAGGAAAAACCCGAGGGAAAATAAATTTTCATGGTGTCAGCCGGCTTTGCCACAACTCTTTCTCTTATTGGCATCAGCAACGATCGATGAGCGTGCTGTGAGTACATTGCCGGAAACCACCCCTAGCCACAAGCAGATTCCCTCTAAATGTACATCCGTCGGTAGACACGTATACGGCGAGTAGTCACAAGCAGGTTCCTTCTAAAATGTACATCCCTCTGTAGACCCGTTTACAGCGAGTAGCCACAAGCAGGTCCCCTCTAAAATGTATACCCGTCTGTAGACACGTTAACGGCGAGTAGCCACAAGCAGTACCCTCTAAAATGTACATCCGTCTGTAGACACGTTAACGGCGAGTAGCCACAAGCAGGTTCTCTCTAAAATGGTCATCCGCTCGTAGACACGTTTACGGCGAGTAGCCACAAGAAGTTTCCCTCTAAAATGCACATCCGTCTGTAGACACGTAAACGGCGAGTAGCCCCAAGCAGGATCCCTCTAAAATGTACATCCGACTGTAGACACGTTAACCTCGAGTAGCCACAAGCAGGTACCCTCTAAAGTGGTCATCCGCTCGTAGACACGTTTACGGCGAGTAGCCACAAGCAGGTACCCTCTAAAATGTACATCTATCTTTAGGCTAAATGTACATTTATCTGGAGTCGGCGGCAAAGCTGTGCCATGTATTGATCTGTTATTCTGCTGTCGACAGGTTGACCGGTTGCGTGCAGATTCGGAGCAACAGATCCAGTTATCAAGGGGCACTCATCGACACGTGTTGGTGGCCTGGATCAGCTTCTGCGCATCAAGGTACCGAAAGACCAGCACCGGCTCCGTTCTCTGTCGGCCAACATCGCCCCCATCGCCCTTGTCACATGGTCTAGGCCTGCCCAATCAAGTCTATCTACCGTCTACAAAAGGACTGCTCCCGCTGAGTTCCGTCGCAGTCGGCGGCAAAGCTGTGCCATGTATTGATCTGTTATTCTGCTGTTGACAGGTGTGTCTAACAACCACCTACCCGCGTCCCTTTTTTCTAAATTTTGCACACTGCCGCCGACTGCACAACAATGTCTGACTGTACTATTTGTGCTGAGCCATTACCGCTAGACGATAAGTTTTTGAAGTGCTCTGTGTGCAAGGATGATTATCACCTGGGTGAAAACTGCTCGACGGTTACTGAGTCAGCTTTTTCGAAAATGTCATCAGCCAAACGGGAATCTTGGGTCTGCCCGGAATGCAAGAAGCAACCAGTCAAGCAGTCTGTGGTAGGTGCTAAATCGGATGATGCAGCACTGGCACAACAGGTGTTGACGGTAAACGACAAACTGGACCGGCTGACGTCTACAGTAGAAACGTTGACTGGTCGAGTAGAGGAACTGTTGACCTTCAAACCACAGGAGAAAGAACTGCCCAAACTGTCTTCGAAATACAGGGGTCGCTCGTTTCCCTTGACGCGAAATATGAATCGGTATCATCCATTGTAACTGCGAACCAGACAGCGGTCAGTGAGCTGGGCACACAAGTTGATACAATCTCCGCTACGATAGTTGCCCAGGCTCTGCTGCTCGAGAAGGTTGGCTCAGAGCTTAATGACTTGGAGCAATACAGCCGTCGCTGCAATTTTGAGATTCATGGCCTGCCGTACAAGCCCAACGAGGTTTGTCTTCCTTTTTGTCAGAACTGGCGGCGAAGCTAAACATTTCGGAATTCAAGGCGACCAATGTTTCGGCTCTTCACCGACTTCCCGTGAGAAGCAATACCATTCCTGTAATCCTTGTGCAAATGCACAATGTCTCTGCCAAGCAGGAATGGCTCAGTGCACGAGGGGGTCCTTCGTGAGCTTGCTCATGATAGCACCTTTCCACGGCTCTACTTCAATGATAATCTTTCGCGTGCACAACGGAAGATGTATCGGCTAGCAAGGTTGAAAGGGAAAGACAAACATTTCAAATTCGTCTGGACCAAAAACGGCAAGATACTGGCTAAGCAGGATGAAGAAGCACCTGTCCTTTATATCAATAAATCATCCGACCTTGAGAGTATTGTGTGAACATGAACAAAGATTCATTTATGACATCTACGAATCTTAACGACGCCTGGAGTTTTTTTCCAAGTCCTAAAGGTGACGGCTTCCGTGCTGTTCACGTCAACATTCGCAGTATTAGAAAGCATTGGGACCATTTTCAGGTCTTACTCACTCCTTTGAACTTGTATTTCGATGCGATTGTGCTTACCTAGATCAATATTTCGTCCGCTTGTATCAGTCAGTATCAGATACCTGGATACCAAACCTTTTCCTACACCCGGCCAATCAGAAGAGGAGGAGGTGTAGCAGTTTTTGTTCGAGACACATGTGCAATAACCGAGTTGACATTCTCGTTTTCCCAAGCCGAAATTGTGGCAGTGCGTCTTGGCGCACCTTCCTTGTCGATAATTTTGCTTGCGGTTTATCGCCCACCGTGTTGCAACGGTCGCCTATTTTGAACTGAGCTTGATGCCGCCTTGGCCTCGATGTCGTCAATGGATCATGTATGCCTGATTGGCGATTTCAACATAGATACTCTACGCCCTTCTTCAGCGATAGTCAGTAATTATTTGGACGTCATTTCGAAGTGGGGCTTGCAAAACACGATATGTGAAACTACCTTTCAGGTCGTATTGTCAAATCTTGCATAGGTCATTTAAATATACGTGCACATAACTTGATGGTCAAAGCTGCCATTATTGCAACGAAATTTGCTGATCACTACATGGTTTGCTGTTCTTTAACCGATGAAACTAATGACTTGGTCGCTCCAAATGAATTAAAACAATTACCAATTGTTGACCCCATAGCCTTCGACAATTTAGTAATAAATCACGACTGGCATAACTTTATAATGACTGTTCCTTCATGTGACGCTTATGACATCTTTGTAACGCTGTTCAATAATTTCCGACTTGCGGTTACACGGGTGTGTAAAATAAAACAACGTAATTTGGACCGAAAATGGATGTTGACAGAAATACTTGCGTCAATAAAAGCGAAAGACTTGTTATGGAGGCAATCAAAGCGAAGTCCTAATTGTTCTGCTTTGCGGCTTCGGTTCAAAGAGGCTCGAAATAAGGTCAATGCTATGATTTGTCTTGCAAAGCGTAATAACATACGAGCAAAATTCACGAATGCTCGTTTCGCCATCAGAAAAACATGGTCCCTAATTAACAATATCAGATGTGCTGATGTAAACGATAATCGTCCTGATAAATTGTTGTCTCGTTTTTCTTCAAATTGTCATACCACCGCTAATGACTTTAACTCGTTTTTTTCAAAAGTGTCTGGTATAGCGAGACCTCATCTGAATATTTGTACCTTGCAAACAAGCATCCCAGAATCTGCCTTTCTCTCTCTGCTTTCGGAACACGACCTGAAATTGCTCCTTTTCAGTGTGAAACCTAATAAGTCTCCAGGAATTGACGGTATTTCAATATTAGAGCTGCGGAGAACTTTCGAAGCAATAAAAGATGTGCTACTACTCCTTATAAACAATATTAATACCACTGGAATCATACCGGATAATCTGAAAAATGCACTGGTAATTCCCCTTTTTAAAAGTGGCGCGCGCAACAAAATAGAAAATTACTGGCCTATTTCAATCTTGTCATGCATTGGGCAGATACTTGAAAAACATCTGCACTTGACAATGAGCAGCTTTTTAAACATGCACAACGTGCTATCTCCTAGCCAGCATGGCTTTGTGCCGAATCGGGGCACACAGCTGCTCCTTGAAGATTTTTCCGATACACTGAACTCTGCATTCGAACACAATCAGATTGCGTGTGCACTGTTCCTCGATGTCCGCAAAGCATTTGACAGCGTCAGTCATAGTATATTACTAACGAAACTTGCAATGCTAGGCTTTCGCAGTGCGTTTTTGCGGCTTTTGGAAAATTTCTTGCGTCATAGGCACCAACTTGTGTCTATTGGGAAATTCCGTAGCAACTTAACTGAAATTAAAGCCGGCGTCCCTCAAGGTTCAATTTTAAGTCTGTTACTATTTAATTTGTACTTCAACGATTTATCTAATGTTGTGAATGTTGTGAACGTCAAATTATATCAGTATGCTTATGGCATGGTCCTTGTTTCATACGCTCGAAGTTATACCGACGTCATCTCTTTTTTACAAACAGCAGCAATAAAAGTGATGGACTGGTTTCAGAATAACGTAGTCGATATCAATGCTTCCAAATCCCAACTTATCTGTTTCCATAACCCTTTGAAGCAATTAACTTTATCGTCCCCTTTATATTTGCACGCATCATACTGCAATCCCTGTTCGTGTGACCCTGTGCAATACAGTCGTTCAATTAAATACCTTGGTGTCTTTTTCGACTGCGATTTATCTTGGAATTCTCATTTTGCACATATTTGTCAAAAACTTCGATCAGTGTCTTGTGTTTTATATAATACTAAATTTTACATGCCATTGTCTGTCCGAGAGCTCGTAGTACATGCCCTATGTTACAGTGTAATCCGGTATGGAATATCTTTTTATGGTCATGGCGCTCAACATTTGGTAAACCGGGTCAATTCTATTCTTCGAGGTATTGTAAAGAATGTTGCATATGATCTTCCCCCTTACTCTGATGTTTTCAAAACCTTTTCATTACCTGATTTCAATTCTCTGCTGTTGGAAACGGTTGTCTTGAAATATTTTTGGACAAGCCAGTATAAAATTCCGTATGTGCCTGCTCGTTGTCTGAGACCAAAGAACCCCTATATTACACCCCGTTGTAATGCAAGATACGGTCAAAGACTCCATAACTATTATGTTCCTGAAATATTCAATTCACTTCCGCGGTGTTTAAATGATGTTAAAACGAAAGGTAGCCTGAAAAAAGGTCTTAGACGCATTAGTCTGTGACCGTGACCCTGTCATGTGTTTTGTGTTTTCTTTTTTTTTCTCTCTCTTTTCTGCTTACTACTGTTTTCAAGCGAATTATCGGTTATTGATGGCTCTGTCGCTGTCTGCCAGGCACTGCTGTTCAAGCACACTGCGGCTTTGGCAGGCCCGTTCCTTGTTTTGTATTTACTCATGTCATCAATAAAGTATTAAGACACCTTAACTGCGAGTAGCCACAAGCAGGTTCCCTCTAAAATGTACGGTGCGCAACACCCTTGTCTATAACACTGAGTCCAACTTCAACTGGTTACATCTCAAAACTGCGGACTCAAACTTGTCACAAAAAACGTTGAGGCCAAAATATATGGTCAAGACTTCAGAATGACGCAATCGTTTTCTTCAAATGTTTTTCGGCTAAGGCAAGATAAGGCTTTAAGTACAAAACCTGTGTTATAGACAAGGGTGTTGCCCTTTCTACATCCCTCGGTAGACCCGTTTACAGCGAGTAGCCAGAAGCAGGTACCCATTAAAATGTACATCGGTCTGTAGACACGTTAACGGCGAGTAGCAACAAGCAGGTACCCTTTAAATTGTACATCCGTCTGTAGACACGTTACCAGCGAGTAGCCACAAGCAGGTTCCCTCTAAAATGATCATCCGCTCGTAGACACGTTTACGGCGAGTAGCCACAAGCAGGTTTCCTCTAAAATGTACATCTGTCGGTAGACACGTTTACGGCAAGTAGCCACAAGCAGGTTCTCTCTAAAATGTACTTACATTCGTCGGTAGACACACTTATGTTGAGCAGCCACAAGCAGGTTCCCTGTAAAATGTACATTCGTCGATGTACACATTTACGGCGAGTAACCACAAGCTGGTTACCTTTAAAATGTACATCCATCGCTAGACACGTTTACGGCGAGTATCCACAAGCATGATCCCTCTAAAATCTACATCCGTCCGTAGACACGTTTATGGCGAGTAGCCACAAGCACGTTCCCTCAAAATTTACATCCGTCGGTAGACACGTTTACTGTGAGTAACCAAAAGCAAGTTCCCTCTAAACTGTGTATCCGTCAGTTAACACGTTTGCGGCGAGTAGCCATAAGCTAGTTCCCTCTCAAATGTACTTACATCCTTCGGTAGACACGTTTACGGCGAGTAGCCACAAGCAGGTTCCCTATAAAATGTACATCCGTCGGTAAACACGTTTACGGCGAGTAGCCACAAGCAGGTTCCCTCTAAAATGTACATCCGTCGGTAGACACATCTACGGCGAGCAGCCACAAATAGGTCCCTCTAAAATGTACATCCGTCCGTAGACAGGTTTACGGCGACTAGCCACAAGCAGGTTCCCCCTAAAATGTACATCCGTCCGTAGACACGTTTACTGCGATTAGCCACAAGCAAGTTCCCTCTAATATGTACATCAGTGGGTAGACATGTTCACTGTGGGTAGCCACAAGCAGGTTCCCTCTAAAATATACATCCGTCGGTAGACACGTTTACGGCGAGTAGCCACAAGCAGGTTCCATCTAAAATGTACATCCGTCGGTAGACACATTAACGGCGAGTAGCCACAAGCAGGTTTCCTCTTAAATGTACATCCGTCGGTAGACCCGTTTAAGGCAAGTAGCTACAAGCAGGTTCCCTATAAAATGTACATCTGTCGGTAAACACGTTTACGGAGAGTAGCCACAAGCAGGTTCCCTCTAAAATGTACATCCGTCGGTAGACACAATTACGGCGAGCAGCCACAAGCAGGCTACCTCTAAAATTTACATCCAAGAGTAGACACGTTTACGGCGAGTAGCCACAAATAGGTCCCTCTAAAATGTACATCCGTCCGTAGACAGGTTTACGGCGACTAGCCACAAGCAGGTTCCCCCTAAAATGTACATCCGTCCGTAGACACGTTTACTACGATTAGCCACAAGCAAGTTCCCTCTAATATGTACATCAGTGAGTAGACATGTTCACTGTGGGTAGCCACAAGCAGGTTCCCTCTAAAATATACATCCGTCGGTAGACACGTTTACGGCGAGTAGCCACAAGCAGGTTCCATCTAAAATGTACATCCGTCGGTAGACACATTAACGGCGAGTAGCCACAAGCAGGTTTCCTCTTAAATGTACATCCGTCGGTAGACCCGTTTAAGGCAAGTAGCTACAAGCAGGTTCCCTATAAAATGTACATCTGTCGGTAAACACGTTTACGGAGAGTAGCCACAAGCAGGTTCCCTCTAAAATGTACATCCGTCGGTAGACACATTTACGGCGAGCAGCCACAAGCAGGCTACCTCTAAAATTTACATCCAAGAGTAGACACGTTTACGGCGAGTAGCCACAAGCAGGTCCTTCTAAAATGTACATCCGTCCGTAGACTGAATTACGGCGAGTAGCCACAAGCAGGTTCCCACTAAAATGTACATCCCTCGGTAGACATATTTAAGCGAGTAGGCACAAGCAGGTTCACTCTAAAATGTACATCCGTCGGTAGACACGTTTACGGCTAGTAGCCACAAGCAGGTTCCCTATAAAATGTACATCCGTCGGTAAACACGTTTACGGCGAGTAGTTACAAGCAAGTTCCCTCTAAAATGTACATCCGTCGGTAGACACATTTACGGCGAGCAGCCACAAGCAGGGTACCTCTAAAATTTACATCCGTCCGTAGGGGTGTTTACTGCGAGTAGCCACAAGCAAGTTCCCTCTAATATGTACATCAGTGGGTAGACTTGTTCACTGCGGGTAGCCACAAGCAGGTTCCATCTAAAATGTACATCCGTCCGTAGACACGTTTACTGCGAGTAGCCACAAGCAAGTTCCCTCTAATATGTACATCAGTGGGTAGACATGTTCACTGCGGGTAGCCACAAGCAGGGTCCATCTAAAATGTACATCCGTCCGTAGACACGTTTACTGCGAGTAGCCCCAAGCAAGTTCCCTCTAATATGTACATCAGTGGGTAGACTTGTTCACGGCGGGTAGCCAAAAGCACGTTCCCTCAAAATTTACATCCGTCGGTAGACACGTTTACTGTGAGTAGCCAAAAGCAAGTTCCCTCTAAAATGTGTATCCGTCAGTTAACACGTTTGCGGCGAGTAGCCATAAGCCAGTTCCCTCTCAAATGTACTTACATCCTTCGGTAGACCCGTTTAAGGCGAGTAGCCACAAGCAGGTTCCCTATAAAATATACATCCGTCGGTAAACACGTTTACGGCGAGTAGCCACAAGCAGGTTCCCTCTAAAATGTACATCCGTCGGTAGACACATTTACGGCGAGCAGCCACAAGCAGGCTACCTCTAAAATTTACATCCAAGACTAGACACGTTTACGGCGAGTAGCCACAAATAGGTCCCTCTAAAATGTACATCCGTCCGTAGACAGGTTTACGGCGACTAGCCACAAGCAGGTTCCCCCTAAAATGTACATCCGTCCGTAGACACGTTTACTGGGATTAGCCACAAGCAAGTTCCCTCTAATATGTACATCAGTGGGTAGACATGTTCACTGTGGGTAGCCACAAGCAGGTTCCCTCTAAAATATACATCCGTCGGTAGACACGTTTACGGTGAGTAGCCACAAGCAGGTTCCATCTAAAATGTACATCCGTCGGTAGACACATTAACGGCGAGTAGCCACAAGCAGGTTTCCTCTTAAATGTACATCCGTCGGTAGACCCGTTTAAGGCAAGTAGCTACAAGCAGGTTAACTATAAAATGTACATCTGTCAGTAAACACGTTTACGAAGAGTAGCCACAAGCAGGTTCCCTCTAAAATGTACATCCCTCGGTAGACATATTTAAGCGAGTAGGCACAAGCAGGTTCCCTCTAAAATGTACATCCGTCGGTAGACACGTTTACGGCTAGTAGCCACAAGCAGGTTCCCTATAAAATGTACATCCGTCGGTAAACACGTTTACGGCGAGTAGCCACAAGCAAGTTCCCTCTAAAATGTACATCCGTCGGTAGACACATTTACGGCGAGCAGCCACAAGCAGGGTACCTCTAAAATTTACATCCGTCCGTAGACACGTTTACTGCGAGTAGCCACAAGCAAGTTCCCTCTAATATGTACATCAGTGAGTAGACTTGTTCACTGCGGGTAGCCACAAGCAGGTTCCATCTAAAATGTGCATCCGTCCGTAGACACGTTTACTGCGAATAGCCACAAGCAAGTTCCCTCTAATATGTACATCAGTGGGTAGACTTGTTCACTGCGGGTAGCCACAAGCACGTTCCCTCAAAATTTACATCCGTCGGTAGACACGTTTACTGTGAGTAGCCAAAAGCAAGTTCCCTCTAAAATGTGTATCCGTCAGTTAACACGTTTGCGGCGAGTAGCCATAAGCCAGTTCCCTCTCAAATGTACTTACATCCTTCGGTAGACTCGTTTAAGGCGAGTAGCCACAAGCAGGTTCCCTATAAAATATACATCCGTCGGTAAACACGTTTACGGCGAGTAGCCACAAGCAGGTTCCCTCTAAAATGTAAATCCGTCGGTAGACACATTTACGGCGAGCAGCCACAAGCAGGCTACCTCTAAAATTTACATCCAAGACTAGACACGTTTACGGCGAGTAGCCACAAATAGGTCCCTCTAAAATGTACATCCGTCAGTAGACAGGTTTACGGCGACTAGCCACAAGCAGGTTCCCCCTAAAATGTACATCCGTCCGTAGACACGTTTACTGCGATTAGCCACAAGCAAGTTCCCTCTAATATGTACATCAGTGGGTAGACATGTTCACTGTGGGTAGCCACAAGCAGGTTCCCTCTAAAATATACAGCCGTCGGTAGACACGTTTACAGCGAGTAGCCACAAGCAGGTTCCATCTAAAATGTACATCCGTCGGTAGACACATTAACGGCGAGTAGCCACAAGCAGGTTTCCTCTTAAATGTACATCCGTCGGTAGACCCGTTTAAGGCAAGTAGCTACAAGCAGGTTCCCTATAAAATGTACATCTGCCGGTAAACACGTTTACGGACAGTAGCCAAAAGCAGGTTCCCTCTAAAATGTACATCCGTCGGTAGACACATTTACGGCGAGCAGCCACAAGCAGGCTACCTCTAAAATTTACATCCAAAAGTAGACACGTTTACGGCGAGTAGCCACAAGCAGGTCCTTCTAAAATGTACATCCGTCCGTAGACTGAATTACGGCGAGTACCCACAAGCAGGTTCCCTCTAAAATGTACATCCCTCGGTAGACATATTTAAGCGAGCAGGCACAAGCAGGTTCCCTCTAAAATGTACATCCGTCGGTAGACACGTTTACGGCTTGTAGCCACAAGCAGGTTCCCTATAAAATGTACATCCGTCGGTAAACACGTTTACGGCGAGTAGCCACAAGCAAGTTCCCTCTAAAATGTACATCCGTCGGTAGACACATTTACGGCGAGCAGCCACAAGCAGGGTACCTCTAAAATTTACATCCGTCCGTAGACACGTTTACTGCGAGTAGCCACAAGCAAGTTCCCTCTAATATGTACATCAGTGGGTAGACTTGTTCACTGCGGGTAGCCACAAGCAGGTTCCATCTAAAATGTACATCCGTCAGTAGACACGTTTACTGCGAGTAGCCACAAGCAAGTTCCCTCTAATATGTACATCAGTGGGTAGACATGTTCACTGCGGGTAGCCACAAGCAGGGTCCATCTAAAATGTACATCCGTCCGTAGACACGTTTACTGCGAGTAGCCACAAGCAAGTTCCCTCTAATATGTACATCAGTGGGTAGACTTGTTCACTGCGGGTAGCCACAAGCACGTTCCCTCAAAATTTACATCCGTCGGTAGACACGTTTACTGTGAGTAGCCAAAAGCAAGTTCCCTCTAAAATGTGTATCCGTCAGTTAACACGTCTGCGGCGAGTAGCCATAAGCCAGTTCCCTCTCAAATGTAATGACATCCTTCGGTAGACCCGTTTAAGGCGAGTAGCCACAAGCAGGTTCCCTATAAAATGTACATCCGTCGGTAAACACGTTTACGGCGAGTAGCCACAAGCAGGTTCCCTCTAAAATGTACATCCGTCGGTAGACACATTTACGGCGAGCAGGCACAAGCAGGCTACCTCTAAAATTTACATCTAAGAGTAGACACGTTTACGGCGAGTAGCCACAAATAGGTCCATCTCAAATGTACATCCGTCCGTAGACATGTTTACGGCGACTAGCCACAAGCAGGTTCCCCCTAAAATGTACATCCGTCCGTAGACACGTTTACTGCGATTAGCCACAAGCAAGTTCCCTCTAATATGTACATCAGTGGGTAGACATGTTCACTGTGGGTAGCCACAAGCAGGTTCCCTCTAAAATATACATCCGTCGGTAGACACGTTTACGGCGAGTAGCCACAAGCAGGTTCCATCTAAAATGTACATCCGTCGGTAGACACATTAACGGCGAGTAGCCACAAGCAGGTTTCCTCTTAAATGTACATCCGTCGGTAGACCCGTTTAAGGCAAGTAGCTACAAGCAGGTTCCCTATAAAATCTACATCTGTCGGTAAACACGTTTACGGAGAGTAGCCACAAGCAGGTTCCCTCTAAAATGTACATCCGTCGGTAGACACATTTACGGCGAGCAGCCACAAGCAGGCTACCTCTAAAATTTACATCCAAGAGTAGACACGTTTACGGCGAGTAGCCACAAGCAGGTCCTTCTAAAATGTACATCCGTCCGTAGACTGAATTACGGCGAGCAGCCACAAGCAGGTTACCTCTAAAATGTACATCCCTCGGTAGACATATTTAAGCGAGTAGGCACAAGCAGGTTCCCTCTTAAATGTACATCCGTCGGTAGACACGTTTACTGCTAGTAGCCACAAGCAGGTTCCCTATAAAATGTACATCCGTCGGTAAACACGTTTACGGCGAGTAGCCACAAGCAAGTTCCCTCTAAAATGTACATCCGTCGGTAGACACACTTACGGCGAGCAGCCACAAGCAGGGTACCTCTAAAATTTACATCCAAGAGTAGACACGTTTACGGCGAGTAGCCACAAGCAGGTTCCCTCTAAAATGTACATCCATCCGTAGACAGGTTTACGGCGAGTAGCCACAAGCAGGTTCCCCCTAAAATGTACATTCGTCCGTAGACAGGTTTACTGCGAGTAGCCACAAGCAAGTTCCCTCTAATATGTACATCAGAGGGTAGACATGTTCACTGCGGGTAGCCACAAGCAGGGTCCATCTAAAATGTACATCCGTCCGTAGACACGTTTACTGCGAGTAGACACAAGCAAGTTCTCTCTAATATGTACATCAGTGGGTAGACTTGTTCACTGTGGGTAGCCACAAGCAGGTTCCCCCTAAAATGTACATCCGTCGGTAGACACGTTTACTGTGAGTAGCCAAAAGCAAGTTCCCTCTAAAATATGTTATCCGTCAGTTAACACGTTAGCGGCGAGTAGCCATAAGCCAGTTCCCTCTCAAATGTACTTACATCCTTCGGTAGACCCGTTTAAGGCGAGTAGCCACAAGCAGGTTCCCTATAAACTGTACATCCGTCGGTAAACACGTTTACGGCGAGTAGCCACAAGCAGGTTCCCTCTAAAATGTACATCCGTCGGTAGACACATTTACGGCGAGCAGCCACACGCAGGCTACCTCTAAAATTTACATCCAAGAGTAGACACGTTTAAGGCGAGTAGCCACAAATAGGTCCCTCTAAAATGTACATCCGTCCGTAGACAGGTTTACGGCGACTAGCCACAAGCAGGTTCCCCCTAAAATGTACATGCGTCCGTTGACACGTTTACTGCGATTAGCCAGAAGCAAGTTCCCTCTAATATGTACATCAGTGGGTAGACATGTTCACTGTGGGTAGCCACAAGCAGGTTCCCTCTAAAATATACATCCGTCGGTAGACACGTTTACGGCGAGTAGCCACAAGCAGGTTCCATCTAAAATGTACATCCGTCGGTAGACACATTAACGGCGAGTAGCCACAAGCAGGTTTCCTATTAAATGTACATCCGTCGGTACACCCGCTTAAGGCAAGTAGCCACAAGCAGGTTCCCTATAAAATGTACATCTGTCGGTAAACACGTTTACGGAGAGTAGCCACAAGCAGGTTCCCTCTAAAATGTACATCCGTCGGTAGACACATTTACGGCGAGCAGCCACAAGCAGGTTCCCTCTAAAATGTACATCCGTCGGTAGACGCGTTTACGGCTAGTAGCCACAAGCAGGTTCCCTATAAAATGTACATCCGTCGGTAAACACGTTTACGGCGAGTAGCCACAGGCAAGTTCCCTCTAAAATGTACATCCGTCGGTAGACACGTTTACGGCTAGTAGCCACAAGCAGGTTCCCTATAAAATGTACATCCGTCGGTAAACACGTTTACGGCGAGTAGCCACAAGCAGGTTCCCTCTAAAATGTACATCCGTCGGTAGACACATTTACGGCGAGCAGCCACAAGCAGGCTACCTCTAAAATGTACATCCGTCCGTAGACACGTTTACTGCGAGTAGCCACAAGCAAGTTCCATCTAATATGTACATCAGTGGGTAGACTTGTTCACTGCGGGTAGCCACAAGCAGGTTCCATCTAAAATGTACATACGTCCGTAGACACGTTTACTGTGAGTAGCCACAAACAAGTTCCCTTTAATATGTACATCAGTGGGTAGACATGTTCACTGCGGGTAGCCACAAGCAGGGTCCATCTAAAATGTACATCCGTCCGTAGACACGTTTACTGCGAGTAGCCACAAGCAAGTTCCCTCTAATATGTACATCAGTGGGTAGACTTGTTCACTGCGGGTAGCCACAAGCACGTTCCCTCAAAATTTACATCCGTCGGTAGACACGTTTACTGTGAGTAGCCAAAAGCAAGTTCCCTCTAAAATGTGTATCCGTCAGTTAACACGTTTGCGGCGAGTAGCCATAAGCCAGTTCCCTCTCAATTGTACTTACATCCTTCGGTAGACCCGTTTAATGCGAGTAGCCACAAGCAGGTTCCCTATAAAATGTACATCCGTCGGTAAACACGTTTACGGCGAGTAGCCACAAGCAGGTTCCCTCTAAAATGTACATCCGTCGGTAGACACATTTACGGCGAGCAGCCACAAGCAGGCTACCTCTAAAATTTACATCCAAGAGTAGACACGTTTACGGCGAGTAGCCACAAATGGGTCCCTCTAAAATGTACATCCGTCCGTAGACAGGTTTACGGCGACTAGTCACAAGCAGGTTCCCCCTAAAATGTACATCCGTCCGTTGACACGTTTACTGCGATTAGCCACAAGCAAGTTCCCTCTAATATGTACATCAGTGGGTAGACATGTTCACTGTGGGTAGCCACAAGCAGGTTCCCTCTAAAATATACATCCGTCGGTAGACACGTTTACGGCGAGTAGCCACAAGCAGGTTCCATCTAAAATGTACATCCGTCGGTAGACACATTAACGGCGAGTAGCCACAAGCAGGTTTCCTCTTAAATGTACATCCGTCGGTTGACCCGTTTAAGGCAAGTAGCTACAAGCAGGTTCCCTATAAAATGTACATCTGTCGGTAAACACGTTTACGAAGAGTAGCCACAAGCAGGTTCCCTCTAAAATGTACATCCGTCGGTAGACACATTTACGGCGAGCAGCCACAAGCAGGTTCCCTCTAAAATGTACATCCGTCGGTAGACGCGTTTACGGCTAGTAGCCACAAGCAGGTTCCCTATAAAATGTACATCCGTCGGTAAACACGTTTACGGCGAGTAGCCACAGGCAAGTTCCCTCTAAAATGTACATCCGTCGGTAGACACATTTACTGCAAGCAGCCACAAGCAGGGTACCTCTAAAATTTACATCCGTCCGTAGACACGTTTACTGCGAGTAGCCACAAGCAAGTTCTCTCTAATATGTACATCAGTGGGTAGACTTGTTCACTGCGTGTAGCCACAAGCAGGTTCCATCTAAAATGTACATCCGTCCGTAGACACGTTTACTGCGAGTAGCCACAAGCAAGTTCCCTCTAATATGTACATCAGTGGGTAGACTTGTTCACTGCGGGTAGCCACAAGCACGTTCCCTCAAAATTTACATCCGTCGGTAGACACGTTTACTGTGAGTAGCCAAAAGCAAGTTCACTCTAAAATGTGTATCCGTCAGTTAACACGTTTGCGGCGAGTAGCCATAAGCCAGTTCCCTCTCAAATGTACTTACATCCTTCGGTAGACCCGTTTAAGGCGAGTAGCCACAAGCAGGTTCCCTATAAAATATACATCCGTCGGTAAACACGTTTACGGCGAGTAGCCACAAGCAGGTTCCCTCTAAAATGTACATCCGTCGGTAGACACATTTACGGCGAGCAGCCACAAGCAGGCTACCTCTAAAATTTACATCCAAGAGTAGACACGTTTACGGCGAGTAGCCACAAATAGGTCCATCTAAAATGTACATCCGTCCGTAGACATGTTTACGGCGACTAGCCACAAGCAGGTTCCCCCTAAAATGTACATCCGTCTGTAGACACGTTTACTGCGACTAGCCACAAGCAAGTTCCCTCTAATATGTACATCAGTGGGTAGACATGTTCACTGTGGGTAGCCACAAGCAGGTTCCCTCTAAAATATACATCCGTCGGTAGACACGTTTACGGCGAGTAGCCACAAGCAGGTTCCATCTAAAATGTACATCCGTCGGTAGACACATTAACGGCGAGTAGCCACAAGCAGGTTTCCTCTTAAATGTACATCCGTCGGTAGACCCGTTTAAGGCAAGTAGCTACAAGCAGGTTCCCTATAAAATGTACATCTGTCGGGAAACACGTTTACGAAGAGTAGCCACAAGCAGGTTCCCTCTAAAATGTACATCCGTCGGTAGACACATTTACGGCGAGCAGCCACAAGCAGGCTACCTCTAAAATTTACATCCAAGAGTAGACACGTTTACGGCGAGTAGCCACAAGCAGGTTCTTCTAAAATGTACATCCGTCCGTAGACTGAATTACGGCGAGTAGCCGCAAGCAGGTTCCCTCTAAAATGTACATCCCTCGGTAGACATATTTAAGCGAGTAGGCACAAGCAGGTTCCCTCTAAAATTTACATCCGTCGGTAGACACGTTTACGGCTAGTAGCCACAAGCAGGTTCCCTATAAAATGTACATCCGTCGGTAAACACGTTTACGGCGAGTAGCCACAAGCAAGTTCCCTCTAAAATGTACATCCGTCGGTAGACACATTTACGGCGAGCAGCCACAAGCAGGGTACCTCTAAAATTTACATCCAAGAGTAGACACGTTTACGGCGAGTAGCCACAAGCAGGTTCCCTCTAAAATGTACATCCGTCGGTAGACACATTTACGGCGAGCAGCCACAAGCAGGCTACCTCTAAAATTTACATCCAAGAGTAGACACGTTTACGGCGAGTAGCCACAAGCAGGTCCTTCTAAAATGTACATCCGTCCGTAGACTGAATTACGGCGACTAGCCACAAGCAGGTTCCCTCTAAAATGTACATCCCTCGGTAGACATATTTAAGCGAGTAGGCACAAGCAGGTTCCCTCTAAAATGTACATCCGTCGGTAGACACGTTTACGGCTAGTAGCCACAAGAAGGTTTCCTATAAAATGTACATTCGTCGGTAAACACGTTTACGGCGAGTAGCCACAAGCAAGTTCCCTCTAAAATGTACATCCTTCGGTAGACACATTTACGGCGAGCAGCCACAAGCAGGGTACCTCTAAAATGTACATCCGTCCGTAGACACGTTTACTGCGAGTAGCCACAAGCAAGTTCCCTCTAATATGTACATCAGTGGGTAGACTTGTTCACTGCGGGTAGCCACAAGCACGTTCCCTCAAAATTTACATCCGTCGGTAGACACGTTTACTGTGAGTAGCCAAAAGCAAGTTCCCTCTAAAATGTGTATCCGTCAGTTAACATGTTTGCGGCGAGTAGCCATAAGCCAGTTCCCTCTCAAATGTACTGACATCCTTCGGTAGACCCGTTTAAGGCGAGTAGCCACAAGCAGGTTCCCTATAAAATGTACATCCGTCGGTAAACACGTTTATGGCGAGTAGCCACAAGCAGGTTCCCTCTAAAATGTACATCCGTCGGTAGACACATTTACGGCGAGCAGCCACAAGCAGGCTACCTCTAAAATTTACAGCCAAGAGTAGACACGTTTACGGCGAGTAGCCACAAATAGGTCCCTCTAAAATGTACATCCGTCCGTAGACAGGTTTACGGCGACTTGCCACAAGCAGGTTCCCCCTAAAATGTACATCCGTCCGTAGACACTTTTACTGCGATTAGCCACAAGCAAGTTCCCTCTAATATGTACATCAGTGGGTAGACATGTTCACTGTGGGTAGCCACAATCAGGTTCCCTCTAAAATATACATCCGTCGGTAGACACGTTTACGGCGAGTAGCCACAAGCAGGTTCCATCTAAAATGTACATCCGTCGGTAGACACATTAACGGCGAGTAGCCACAAGCAGGTTTCCTCTTAAATGTACATCCTTCGGTAGACCCGTTTAAGGCAAGTAGCTACAAGCAGGTTCCCTATAAAATGTACATCTGTCGGTAAACACGTTTACGGAGAGTAGCCACAAGCAGGTTCCCTCTAAAATGTACATCCGTCGGTAGACACATTTACGGCGAGCAGCAACAAGCAGGCTACCTCTAAAATTTACATCCAAGAGTAGACACGTTTACGGCGAGTAGCCACAAGCAGGTCCTTCTAAAATGTACATCCGTCCGTAGACTGAATTACGGCGAGTAGCCACAAGCAGGTTCCCTCTAAAATGTACATCCCTCGGTAGACATATTTAAGCGAGTAGGCACAAGCAGGTTCCCTCTAAAATGTACATCCGTCGGTAGACACGTTTACGGCTAGTAGCCACAAGCAGGTTCCCTATAAAATGTACATCCGTCGGCAAACACGTTTACGGCGAGTAGCCACAAGCAAGTTCCCTCTAAAATGTACATCCGTCGGTAGACACATTTACGGCGAGCAGCCACAAGCAGGGTACCTCTAAAATTTACATCCAAGAGTAGACACGTTTACGGCGAGTAGCCACAAGCAGGTTCCCTCTAAAATGTACATCCGTCCGTAGACAGGTTTACGGCGACTAGTCACAAGCAGGTTCCCCCTAAAATGTACATCCGTCCGTAGACACGTTTACTGCGATTAGCCACAAGCAAGTTCCCTCTAATATGTACATCAGTGGGTAGACATGTTCACTGTGGGTAGCCACAAGCAGGTTCCCTCTAAAATATACATCCGTCCGTAGACACGTTTACTGCGAGTAGCCACAAGCAAGTTCCATCTAATATGTACTTTAGTGGGTAGACTTGTTCACTGCGGGTAGCCACAAGCAGGTTCCATCTAAAATGTACATCCGTCCGTAGACACGTTTACTGCGAGTAGCCACAAGCAGGTTCCCCCTAAAATGTACATCCGTCCGTAGACACGTTTACTGCGAGTAGCCACAAGCAAGTTCCCTCTAATATGTACATCAGTGGGTAGACATGTTCACTGCGGGTAGCCACAAGCAGGGTCCATCTAAAATGTACATCCGTCCGTAGACACGTTTACTGCGAGTAGCCACAAGCAAGTTCCCTCTAATATGTACATCAGTGGGTAGACTTGTTCACTGCGGGTCGCCACAAGCACGTTCCCTCAAAATTTACATCCGTCGGTAGACACGTTTACTGTGAGTAGCCAAAAGCAAGTTCCCTCTAAAATGTGTATCCGTCAGTTAACACGTTTGCGGCGAGTAGCCATAAGCCAGTTCCCTCTCAAATGTACTGACATCCTTCGGTAGACCCGTTTAAGGCGAGTAGCCACAAGCAGGTTCCCTATAAAATGTACATCCGTCGGTAGACACATTTACGGCGAGCAGCCACAAGCAGGCTACCTCTAAAATTTACATCCAAGAGTAGACACGTTTACGGCGAGTAGCCACAAATAGGTCCCTCTAAAATGTACATCCGTCCGTAGACAGGTTTACGGCGACTAGTCACAAGCAGGTTCCCCCTAAAATGTACATCCGTCCGTAGACACGTTTACTGCGATTAGCCACAAGCAAGTTCCCTCTAATATGTACATCAGTGGGTAGACATGTTCACTGTGGGTAGCCACAAGCAGGTTCCCTCTAAAATATACATCCGTCGGTAGACACGTTTACGGCGAGTAGCCACAAGCAGGTTCCATCTAAAATGTACATCCATCGGTAGACACATTAACGGCGAGTAGCCACAAGCAGGTTTCCTCTTAAATGTACATCCGTCGGTTGACCCGTTTAAGGCAAGTAGCTACAAGCAGGTTCCCTATAAAATGTACATCTGTCGGTAAACACGTTTACGAAGAGTAGCCACAAGCAGGTTCCCTCTAAAATGTACATCCGTCGGTAGACACATTTACGGCGAGCAGCCACAAGCAGGCTACCTCTAAAATTTACATCCAAGAGTAGACACGTTTACGGCGAGTAGCCACAAGCAGGTCCTTCTAAAATGTACATCCGTCCGTAGACTGAATTACGGCGAGTAGCCACAAGCAGGTTCCCTCTAAAATGTACATCCCTCGGTAGACATATTTAAGCGAGTAGGCACAAGCAGGTTCCCTCTAAAATGTACATCCGTCGGTAGACACGTTTACGGCTAGTAGCCACAAGCAGGTTCCCTATAAAATGTACATCCGTCGGTAGACACATTTACGGCGAGCAGCCACAAGCAGGGTATCTCTAAAATGTACATCCGTCCGTAGACACGTTTACTGCGAGTAGCCACAAGCAAGTTCCCTCTAATATGTACATCAGTGGGTAGACTTGTTCACTGCGGGTAGCCACAAGCACGTTCCCTCAAAATTTACATCCGTCGGTAGACACGTTTACTGTGAGTAGCCAAAAGCAAGTTCCCTCTAACATGTGTATCCGTCAGTTAACACGTTTGCGGCGAGTAGCCATAAGCCAGTTCCCTCTCAAATGTACTGACATCCTTCGGTAGACCCGTTTAAGGCGAGTAGCCACAAGCAGGTTCCCTCTAAAATGTACATCCGTCGGTAGACACATTTACGGCGAGCAGCCACAAGCAGGCTACCTCTAAAATTTACAGCCAAGAGTAGACACGTTTACGGCGAGTAGCCACAAATAGGTCCCTCTAAAATGTACATCCGTCCGTAGACAGGTTTACGGCGACTAGCCACAAGCAGGTTCCCCCTAAAATGTACATCCGTACGTAGACACTTTTACTGCGATTAGCCACAAGCAAGTTCCCTCTAAAATGTACATCCGTCGGTAGACACATTTACGGCGAGCAGCCACAAGCAGGGTACCTCTAAAATTTACATCCAAGAGTAGACACGTTTACGGCGAGTAGCCACAAGCAGGTTCCCTCTAAAATGTACATCCGTCCGTAGACAGGTTTACGGCGAGTAGCCACAAGCAGGTTCCCCCTAAAATGGACATCCGTCCGTAGACACGTTTACTGCGAGTAGCCACAAGCAAGTTCCCCCTAATATGTACATCAGTGGGTAGACATGTTCACTGCGGGTAGCCACAAGCAGGGTCTATCTAAAATGTACATCCGTCCGTAGACACGTTTACTGCGAGTAGCCACAAGCAAGTTCCCTCTAATATGTACATCAGTGGGTAGACTTGTTCACTGTGGGTAGCCACAAGCAGGTTCCCCCTAAAATGTACATCCGTCCGTAGACACGTTTACTGCGAGTAGCCACAAGCAAGTTCCCTCTAATATGTACATCAGTGGGTAGACATGTTCACTGCGGGTAGCCACAAGCAGGGCCCATCTAAAATGTACATCCGTCCGTAGACACGTTTACTGCGAGTAGCCACAAGCAAGTTCCCTCTAATATGTACATCAGTGGGTAGACTTGTTCACTGCGGGTAGCCACAAGCACGTTCCCTCAAAATTTACATCCGTCGGTAGACACGTTTATTGTGAGTAGCCAAAAGCAAGTTCCCTCTAAAATGTGTATCCATCAGTTAACACGTTAGCGGCGAGTAGCCATAAGCCAGTTCCCTCTCAAATGTACTTACATCCTTCGGTAGAACTGTTTAAGGCGAGTAGCCACAAGCAGGTTCCCTATAAAATGTACATCCGTCGGTAAACACGTTTACGGCGAGTAGCCACAAGCAGGTTCCCTCTAAAATGTACATCCGTCGGTAGACACATTTACGGCGAGCAGCCACAAGCAGGCTACCTCTAAAATTTACATCCAAGAGTAGACACGTTTAAGGCGAGTAGCCACAAATAGGTCCCTCTAAAATGTACATCCGTCCGTAGACAGGTTTACGGGGACTAGCCACAAGCAGGTTCCCCCTAAAATGTACATGCGTCCGTAGACACGTTTACTGCGATTAGCCACAAGCAAGTTCCCTCTAATATGTACATCAGTGGGTAGACATGTTCACTGTGGGTAGCCACAAGCAGGTTCCCTCTAAAATATACATCCGTCGGTAGACACGTGTACGGCGAGTAGCCACAAGCAGGTTCCATCTAAAATGTACATCCGTCGGTAGACACATTAACGGCGAGTAGCCACAAGCAGGTTTCCTATTAAATGTACATCCGTCGGTAGACCCGTTTAAGGCAAGTAGCCACAAGCAGGTTCCCTATAAAATGTACATCTGTCGGTAAACACGTTTACGGAGAGTAGCCACAAGCAGGTTCCCTCTAAAATGTACATCCGTCGGTAGACACATTTACGGCGAGCAGCCACAAGCAGGCTACCTCTAAAATTTACATCCAAGAGTAGACACGTTTACGGCGAGTAGCCACAAGCAGGTCCTTCTAAAATGTACATCCGTCCGTAGACTGAATTACGGCGAGTAGCCACAAGCAGGTTCCCTCTAAAATGTACATCCGTCGGTAGACACATTTACGGCGAGCAGCCACAAGCAGGCTACCTCTAAAATGTACATCCGTCCGTTGACACGTTTACTGCGAGTAGCCACAAGCAAGTTCCATCTAATATGTACATCAGTGGGTAGACTTGTTCACTGCGGGTAGCCACAAGCAGGTTCCATCTAAAATGTACATCCGTCCGTAGACACGTTTACTGCGAGTAGCCACAAGCAAGTTCCCTCTAATATGTACATCAGTGGGTAGACATGTTCACTGCGGGTAGCCACAAGCAGGGCCCATCTAAAATGTACATCCGTTCGTAGACACGTTTACTGCGAGTAGCCACAAGCAAGTTCCCTCTAATATGTACATCAGTGGGTAGACTTGTTCACTGCGGGTAGCCACAAGCACGTTCCCTCAAAATTTACATCCGTCGGTAGACACGTTTACTCTGAGTAGCCAAAAGCAAGTTTCCTCTAAAATGTGTATCCGTCAGTTAACATGTTAGCGGCGAGTAGCCATAAGCCAGTTCCCTTTTAAATGTACTTACATCCTTCGGTAGACCCGTTTAAGGCGAGTAGCCACAAGCAGGTTCCCTATAAAATGTACATCCGTCGGTAAACACGTTTACGGCGAGTAGCCACAAGCAGGTTCCCTCTAAAATGTACATCCGTCGGTAGACACATTTACGGCGAGCAAAAACAAGCAGGCTACCTCTAAAATTTACATCCAAGAGTAGACACGTTTAAGGCGAGTAGCCACAAATAGGTCCCTCTAAAATGTACATCCGTCCGTAGACAGGTTTACGGTGACTAGCCACAAGCAGGTTCCCCCTAAAATGTGAATGCGTCCGTAGACACGTTTACTGCGATTAGCCACAAGCAAGTTCCCTCTAATATGTACATCAGTGGGTAGACATGTTCACTGTGGGTAGCCACAAGCAGGTTCCCTCTAAAATATACATCCGTCGGTAGACACGTTTACGGCGAGTAGCCACAAGCAGGTTCCATCTAAAATGTACATCCGTCGGTAGACACATTAACGGCGAGTAGCCACAAGCAGGTTTCCTATTAAATGTACATCCGTCGGTAGACCCGTTTTAGGCAAGTAGCCACAAGCAGGTTCCCTATAAAATGTACATCTGTCGGTAAACACGTTTACGGAGAGTAGCCACAAGCAGGTTCCCTCTAAAATGTACATCCGTCGGTAGACACATTTACGGCGAGCAGCCACAAGCAGGCTACCTCTAAAATTTACATCCAAGAGTAGACACGTTTACGGCGAGTAGCCACAAGCAGGTCCTTCTAAAATGTACATCCGTCCGTAGACTGAATTACGGCGAGTAGCCACAAGCAGGTTCCCTCTAAAATGTACATCCCTAGGTAGACATATTCAAGCGAGTAGGCACAAGCAGGTTCCCTCTAAAATGTACATCCGTCGGTAGACACGTTTACGGCTAGTAGCCACAAGCAGGTTCCCTATAAAATGTACATCCGTCAGTAAACACGTTTACGGCGAGTAGCCACAAGCAGGTTCCCTCTAAAATGTACATCCGTCGGTAGACACATTTACGGCGAGCAGCCACAAGCAGGCTACCTCTAAAATGTACATCCGTCCGTAGACACGTTTACTGCGAGCAGCCACAAGCAAGTTCCATCTAATATGTACATCAGTGGGTAGACTTGTTCACTGCGGGTAGCCACAAGCAGGTTCCATCTAAAATGTACATCCGTCCGTAGACACGTTTACTGCGAGTAGCCACAAGCAAGTTCCCTCTAATTAGTACATCAGTGGGTAGACATGTTCACTGCGGGTAGCCACAAGCAGGGTCCATCTAAAATGTACATCCGTCCGTAGACACGTTTACTGCGAGTAGCCACAAGCAAGTTCCCTCTAATATGTACATCAGTGGGTAGACTTGTTCACTGCGGGTAGAAACAAGCACGTTCCCTCAAAATTTACATCCGTCGGTAGACACGTTTACTGTGAGTAGCCAAAAGCAAGTACCCTCTAAAATGTGTATCCTTCAGTTAACACGTTTCCGGCGAGTAGCCATAAGCCAGTTCCCTCTCAAATGTACTTACATCCTTCGGTAGACCCGTTTAATGCGAGTAGCCACAAGCAGGTTCCCTATAAAATGTACATCCGTCGGTAAACACGTTTACACCGAGTAGCCACAAGCAGGTTCCCTCTAAAATGTACATCCGTCGGTAGACACATTTACGGCGAGCAGCCACAAGCAGGCTACCTCTAAAATTTACATCCAAGAGTAGACATGTTCACTGCGGGTAGCCACAAGCAGGGTCCATCTAAAATGTACATCCGTCCGTAGACACGTTTACTGCGAGTAGCCACAAGCAAGTTCCCTCTAATATGTACATCAGTGGGTAGACTTGTTCACTGCGGGTAGCCACAAGCACGTTCCCTCAAAATTTACATCCGTCGGTAGACACGTTTACTGTGAATAGCCAAAAGCAAGTTCCCTCTAAAATGTGTATCCGTCAGTTAACACGTTTGCGGCGAGTAGCCATAAGCCAGTTCCCTCTCAAATGTACTTACATCCTTTGGTAGACCCGTTTAATGCGAGTAGCCACAAGCAGGTTCCCTATAAAATGTACATCCGTCGGTAAACACGTTTACGGCGAGTAGCCACAAGCAGGTTCCCTCTAAAATGTACATCCGTCGGTAGACACATTTACGGCGAGCAGCCACAAGCAGGCTACCTCTAAAATTTACATCCAAGAGTAGACACGTTTACGGCGAGTAGCCACAAATAGGTCCCTCTAAAATGTACATCCGTCCGTAGACAGGTTTACGGCGACTAGCCACAATCAGGTTCCCCCTAAAATGTACATGCGTCCGTAGACACGTTTACTGCGATTAGCCACAAGCAAGTTCCCTCTAATATGTACATCAGTGGGTAGACATGTTCACTGTGGGTAGCCACAAGCAGGTTCCCTCCAAAATATACATCCGTCGGTAGACACGTTTACGGCGAGTAGCCACAAGCAGGTTCCATCTAAAATGTACATCCGTCGGTAGACACATTAACGGCGAGTAGCCACAAGCAGGTTTCCTATTAAATGTACATCCGTCGGTAGACCCGTTTAAGGCAAGTAGCCACAAGCAGGTTCCCTATAAAATGTACATCTGTCGGTAAACACGTTTACGGAGAGTAGCCACAAGCAGGTTCCTTCTAAAATGTACATCTGTCGGTAGACACATTTACGGCGAGCAGCCACAAGCAGGCTACCTCTAAAATTTACATCCGTCGGTAGACGCGTTTACGGCTAGTAGCCACAAGCAGGTTCCCTATAAAATGTACATCCGTCGGTAAACACGTTTACGGCGAGTAGCCACAGGCAAGTTCCCTCTAAAATGTACATCCGTCGGTAGACACGTTTACGGCTAGTAGCCACAAGCAGGTTCCCTATAAAATGTATATCCGTCGGTAAACACGTTTACGGCGAGTAGCCACAAGCAGGTTCCCTCTAAAATGTACATCCGTCGGTAGACACATTTACGGCGAGTAGCCACAAGCAAGTTCCCTCTAAGACGTACATCCGTCGGTAGACACATTTACGGCGAGCAGCCACAAGCAGGGTACCTCTAAAATGTACATCCGTCCGTAGACACGTTTACTGCGAGTAGCCACAAGCAAGTTCCCTCTAATATGTACATCAGTGGGTAGACTTGTTCCCTGCGGGTAGCCACAAGCACGTTCCCTCAAAATTTACATCCGTCGGTAGACACGTTTACTGTGAGTAGCCAAAAGCAAGTTCCCTCTAAAATGTGTATCCGTCAGTTAACACGTTTGCGGCGAGTAGCCATAAGCCAGTTCCCTCTCAAATGTACTGACATCCTTCGGTAGACCCGTTTAAGGCGAGTAGCCACAAGCAGGTTCCCTATAAAATGTACATCCGTCGGTAAACACGTTTACGGCGAGTAGCCACAAGCAGGTTCCCTCTAAAATGTACATCCGTCGGTAGACACATTTACGGCGAGCAGCCACAAGCAGGCTACCTCTAAAATTTACAGCCAAGAGTAGACACGTTTACGGCGAGTAGCCACAAATAGGTCCCTCTAAAATGTACATCCGTCCGTAGACAGGTTTACGGCGACTAGCCACAAGCAGGTTCCCCCTAAAATGTACATCCGTCCGTAGACACTTTTACTGCGATTAGCCACAAGCAAGTTCCCTCTAATATGTACATCAGTGGGTAGACATGTTCACTGTGGGTAGCCACAAGCAGGTTCCCTCTAAAATATACATCCGTCGGTAGACACGTTTACGGCGAGTAGCCACAAGCAGGTTCCATCTAAAATGTACATCCGTCGGTAGACACATTAACGGCGAGTAGCCACAAGCAGGTTTCCTCTTAAATGTACATCCGTCGGTAGACCCGTTTAAGGCAAGTAGCTACAAGCAGGTTCCCTATAAAATGTACATCTGTCGGTAAACACGTTTACGGAGAGTAGCCACAAGCAGGTTCCCTCTAAAATGTACATCCGTCGGTAGACACATTTACGGCGAGCAGCAACAAGCAGGCTACCTCTAAAATTTACATCCAAGAGTAGACACGTTTACGGCGAGTAGCCACAAGCAGGTCCTTCTAAAATGTACATCCGTCCGTAGACTGAATTACGGCGAGTAGCCACAAGCAGGTTCCCTCTAAAATGTACATCCGTCGGTAGACACATTTACGGCGAGCAGCCACAAGCAGGCTACCTCTAAAATGTACATCCGTCCGTTGACACGTTTACTGCGAGTAGCCACAAGCAAGTTCCATCTAATATGTACATCAGTGGGTAGACTTGTTCACTGCGGGTAGCCACAAGCAGGTTCCATCTAAAATGTACATCCGTCCGTAGACACGTTTACTGCGAGTAGCCACAAGCAAGTTCCCTCTAATATGTACATCAGTGGGTAGACATGTTCACTGCGGGTAGCCACAAGCAGGGCCCATCTAAAATGTACATCCGTTCGTAGACACGTTTACTGCGAGTAGCCACAAGCAAGTTCCCTCTAATATGTACATCAGTGGGTAGACTTGTTCACTGCGGGTAGCCACAAGCACGTTCCCTCAAAATTTACATCCGTCGGTAGACACGTTTACTGTGAGTAGCCAAAAGCAAGTTTCCTCTAAAATGTGTATCCGTCAGTTAACATGTTAGCGGCGAGTAGCCATAAGCCAGTTCCCTTTTAAATGTACTTACATCCTTCGGTAGACCCGTTTAAGGCGAGTAGCCACAAGCAGGTTCCCTATAAAATGTACATCCGTCGGTAAACACGTTTACGGCGAGTAGCCACAAGCAGGTTCCCTCTAAAATGTACATCCGTCGGTAGACACATTTACTGCGAGCAAAAACAAGCAGGCTACCTCTAAAATTTACATCCAAGAGTAGACACGTTTAAGGCGAGTAGCCACAAATAGGTCCCTCTAAAATGTACATCCGTCCGTAGACAGGTTTACGGTGACTAGCCACAAGCAGGTTCCCCCTAAAATGTGAATGCGTCCGTAGACACGTTTACTGCGATTAGCCACAAGCAAGTTCCCTCTAATATGTACATCAGTGGGTAGACATGTTCACTGTGGGTAGCCACAAGCAGGTTCCCTCTAAAATATACATCCGTCGGTAGACACGTTTACGGCGAGTAGCCACAAGCAGGTTCCATCTAAAATGTACATCCGTCGGTAGACACATTAACGGCGAGTAGCCACAAGCAGGTTTCCTATTAAATGTACATCCGTCGGTAGACCCGTTTTAGGCAAGTAGCCACAAGCAGGTTCCCTATAAAATGTACATCTGTCGGTAAACACGTTTACGGAGAGTAGCCACAAGCAGGTTCCCTCTAAAATGTACATCCGTCGGTAGACACATTTACGGCGAGCAGCCACAAGCAGGCTACCTCTAAAATTTACATCCAAGAGTAGACACGTTTACGGCGAGTAGCCACAAGCAGGTCCTTCTAAAATGTACATCCGTCCGTAGACTGAATTACGGCGAGTAGCCACAAGCAGGTTCCCTCTAAAATGTACATCCCTAGGTAGACATATTCAAGCGAGTAGGCACAAGCAGGTTCCCTCTAAAATGTACATCCGTCGGTAGACACGTTTACGGCTAGTAGCCACAAGCAGGTTCCCTATAAAATGTACATCCGTCGGTAAACACGTTTACGGCGAGTAGCCACAAGCAGGTTCCCTCTAAAATGTACATCCGTCGGTAGACACATTTACGGCGAGCAGCCACAAGCAGGCTACCTCTAAAATGTACATCCGTCCGTAGACACGTTTACTGCGAGCAGCCACAAGCAAGTTCCATCTAATATGTACATCAGTGGGTAGACTTGTTCACTGCGGGTAGCCACAAGCAGGTTCCATCTAAAATGTACATCCGTCCGTAGACACGTTTACTGCGAGTAGCCACAAGCAAGTTCCCTCTAATATGTACATCAGTGGGTAGACATGTTCACTGCGGGTAGCCACAAGCAGGGTCCATCTAACATGTACATCCGTCCGTAGACACGTTTACTGCGAGTAGCCACAAGCAAGTTCCCTCTAATATGTACATCAGTGGGTAGACTTGTTCACTGCGGGTAGAAACAAGCACGTTCCCTCAAAATTTACATCCGTCGGTAGACACGTTTACTGTGAGTAGCCAAAAGCAAGTACCCTCTAAAATGTGTATCCTTCAGTTAACACGTTTCCGGCGAGTAGCCATAAGCCAGTTCCCTCTCAAATGTACTTACATCCTTCGGTAGACCCGTTTAATGCGAGTAGCACAAGCAGGTTCCCTATAAAATGTACATCCGTCGGTAAACACGTTTACAGCGAGTAGCCACAAGCAGGTTCCCTCTAAAATGTACATCCGTCGGTAGACACATTTACGGCGAGCAGCCACAAGCAGGCTACCTCTAAAATTTACATCCAAGAGTAGACATGTTCACTGCGGGTAGCCACAAGCAGGGTCCATCTAAAATGTACATCCGTCCGTAGACACGTTTACTGCGAGTAGCCACAAGCAAGTTCCCTCTAATATGTACATCAGTGGGTAGACTTGTTCACTGCGGGTAGCCACAAGCACGTTCCCTCAAAACTTACATCCGTCGGTAGACACGTTTACTGTGAATAGCCAAAAGCAAGTTCCCTCTAAAATGTGTATCCGTCAGTTAACACGTTTGCGGCGAGTAGCCATAAGCCAGTTCCCTCTCAAATGTACTTACATCCTTCGGTAGACCCGTTTAATGCGAGTAGCCACAAGCAGGTTCCCTATAAAATGTACATCCGTCGGTAAACACGTTTACGGCGAGTAGCCACAAGCAGGTTCCCTCTAAAATGTACATCCGTCGGTAGACACATTTACGGCGAGCAGCCACAAGCAGGCTACCTCTAAAATTTACATCCAAGAGTAGACACGTTTACGGCGAGTAGCCACAAATAGGTCCCTCTAAAATGTACATCCGTCCGTAGACAGGTTTACGGCGACTAGCCACAATCAGGTTCCCCCTAAAATGTACATGCGTCCGTAGACACGTTTACTGCGATTAGCCACAAGCAAGTTCCCTCTAATATGTACATCAGTGGGTAGACATGTTCACTGTGGGTAGCCACAAGCAGGTTCCCTCCAAAATATACATCCGTCGGTAGACACGTTTACGGCGAGTAGCCACAAGCAGGTTCCATCTAAAATGTACATCCGTCGGTAGACACATTAACGGCGAGTAGCCACAAGCAGGTTTCCTATTAAATGTACATCCGTCGGTAGACCCGTTTAAGGCAAGTAGCCACAAGCAGGTTCCCTATAAAATGTACATCTGTCGGTAAACACGTTTACGGAGAGTAGCCACAAGCAGGTTCCTTCTAAAATGTACATCTGTCGGTAGACACATTTACGGCGAGCAGCCACAAGCAGGCTACCTCTAAAATTTACATCCGTCGGTAGACGCGTTTACGGCTAGTAGCCACAAGCAGGTTCCCTATAAAATGTACATCCGTCGGTAAACACGTTTACGGCGAGTAGCCACAGGCAAGTTCCCTCTAAAATGTACATCCGTCGGTAGACACGTTTACGGCTAGTAGCCACAAGCAGGTTCCCTATAAAATGTATATCCGTCGGTAAACACGTTTACGGCGAGTAGCCACAAGCAGGTTCCCTCTAAAATGTACATCCGTCGGTAGACACATTTACGGCGAGCAGCCACAAGCAGGCTACCTCTAAAATGTACATCCCTCGGTAGACATATTTAAGCGAGTAGGCACAAGCAGGTTCCCTCTAAAATGTACATCCGTCGGTAGACACGTTTACGGCTAGTAGCCACAAGCAGGTTCCCTATAAAATGTACATCCGTCGGTAAACACGTTTACGGCGAGTAGCCACAAGCAAGTTCCCTCTAAGACGTACATCCGTCGGTAGACACATTTACGGCGAGCAGCCACAAGCAGGGTACCTCTAAAATGTACATCCGTCCGTAGACACGTTTACTGCGAGTAGCCACAAGCAAGTTCCCTCTAATATGTACATCAGTGGGTAGACTTGTTCCCTGCGGGTAGCCACAAGCACGTTCCCTCAAAATTTACATCCGTCGGTAGACACGTTTACTGTGAGTAGCCAAAAGCAAGTTCCCTCTAAAATGTGTATCCGTCAGTTAACACGTTTGCGGCGAGTAGCCATAAGCCAGTTCCCTCTCAAATGTACTGACATCCTTCGGTAGACCCGTTTAAGGCGAGTAGCCACAAGCAGGTTCCCTATAAAATGTACATCCGTCGGTAAACACGTTTACGGCGAGTAGCCACAAGCAGGTTCCCTCTAAAATGTACATCCGTCGGTAGACACATTTACGGCGAGCAGCCACAAGCAGGCTACCTCTAAAATTTACAGCCAAGAGTAGACACGTTTACGGCGAGTAGCCACAAATAGGTCCCTCTAAAATGTACATCCGTCCGTAGACAGGTTTACGGCGACTAGCCACAAGCAGGTTCCCCCTAAAATGTACATCCGTCCGTAGACACTTTTACTGCGATTAGCCACAAGCAAGTTCCCTCTAATATGTACATCAGTGGGTAGACATGTTCACTGTGGGTAGCCACAAGCAGGTTCCCTCTAAAATATACATCCGTCGGTAGACACGTTTACGGCGAGTAGCCACAAGCAGGTTCCATCTAAAATGTACATCCGTCGGTAGACACATTAACGGCGAGTAGCAACAAGCAGGCTACCTCTAAAATTTACATCCAAGAGTAGACACGTTTACGGCGAGTAGCCACAAGCAGGTCCTTCTAAAATGTACATCCGTCCGTAGACTGAATTACGGCGAGTAGCCACAAGCAGGTTCCCTCTAAAATGTACATCCGTCGGTAGACACATTAACGGCGAGTAGCCACAAGCAGGTTTCCTATTAAATGTACATCCGTCGGTAGACCCGTTTTAGGCAAGTAGCCACAAGCAGGTTCCCTATAAAATGTACATCTGTCGGTAAACACGTTTACGGAGAGTAGCCACAAGCAGGTTCCCTCTAAAATGTACATCCGTCGGTAGACACATTTACGGCGAGCAGCCACAAGCAGGCTACCTCTAAAATTTACATCCAAGAGTAGACACGTTTACGGCGAGTAGCCACAAGCAGGTCCTTCTAAAATGTACATCCGTCCGTAGACTGAATTACGGCGAGTAGCCACAAGCAGGTTCCCTCTAAAATGTACATCCCTAGGTAGACATATTCAAGCGAGTAGGCACAAGCAGGTTCCCTCTAAAATGTACATCCGTCGGTAGACACGTTTACGGCTAGTAGCCACAAGCAGGTTCCCTATAAAATGTACATCCGTCGGTAAACACGTTTACGGCGAGTAGCCACAAGCAGGTTCCCTCTAAAATGTACATCCGTCGGTAGACACATTTACGGCGAGCAGCCACAAGCAGGCTACCTCTAAAATGTACATCCGTCCGTAGACACGTTTACTGCGAGCAGCCACAAGCAAGTTCCATCTAATATGTACATCAGTGGGTAGACTTGTTCACTGCGGGTAGCCACAAGCAGGTTCCATCTAAAATGTACATCCGTCCGTAGACACGTTTACTGCGAGTAGCCACAAGCAAGTTCCCTCTAATATGTACATCAGTGGGTAGACATGTTCACTGCGGGTAGCCACAAGCAGGGTCCATCTAACATGTACATCCGTCCGTAGACACGTTTACTGCGAGTAGCCACAAGCAAGTTCCCTCTAATATGTACATCAGTGGGTAGACTTGTTCACTGCGGGTAGAAACAAGCACGTTCCCTCAAAATTTACATCCGTCGGTAGACACGTTTACTGTGAGTAGCCAAAAGCAAGTACCCTCTAAAATGTGTATCCTTCAGTTAACACGTTTCCGGCGAGTAGCCATAAGCCAGTTCCCTCTCAAATGTACTTACATCCTTCGGTACACCCGTTTAATGCGAGTAGCCACAAGCAGGTTCCCTATAAAATGTACATCCGTCGGTAAACACGTTTACAGCGAGTAGCCACAAGCAGGTTCCCTCTAAAATGTACATCCGTCGGTAGACACATTTACGGCGAGCAGCCACAAGCAGGCTACCTCTAAAATTTACATCCAAGAGTAGACATGTTCACTGCGGGTAGCCACAAGCAGGGTCCATCTAAAATGTACATCCGTCCGTAGACACGTTTACTGCGAGTAGCCACAAGCAAGTTCCCTCTAATATGTACATCAGTGGGTAGACTTGTTCACTGCGGGTAGCCACAAGCACGTTCCCTCAAAATTTACATCCGTCGGTAGACACGTTTACTGTGAATAGCCAAAAGCAAGTTCCCTCTAAAATGTGTATCCGTCAGTTAACACGTTTGCGGCGAGTAGCCATAAGCCAGTTCCCTCTCAAATGTACTTACATCCTTCGGTAGACCCGTTTAATGCGAGTAGCCACAAGCAGGTTCCCTATAAAATGTACATCCGTCGGTAAACACGTTTACGGCGAGTAGCCACAAGCAGGTTCCCTCTAAAATGTACATCCGTCGGTAGACACATTTACGGCGAGCAGCCACAAGCAGGCTACCTCTAAAATTTACATCCAAGAGTAGACACGTTTACGGCGAGTAGCCACAAATAGGTCCCTCTAAAATGTACATCCGTCCGTAGACAGGTTTACGGCGACTAGCCACAATCAGGTTCCCCCTAAAATGTACATGCATCCGTAGACACGTTTACTGCGATTAGCCACAAGCAAGTTCCCTCTAATATGTACATCAGTGGGTAGACATGTTCACTGTGGGTAGCCACAAGCAGGTTCCCTCCAAAATATACATCCGTCGGTAGACACGTTTACGGCGAGTAGCCACAAGCAGGTTCCATCTAAAATGTACATCCGTCGGTAGACACATTAACGGCGAGTAGCCACAAGCAGGTTTCCTATTAAATGTACATCCGTCGGTAGACCCGTTTAAGGCAAGTAGCCACAAGCAGGTTCCCTATAAAATGTACATCTGTCGGTAAACACGTTTACGGAGAGTAGCCACAAGCAGGTTCCTTCTAAAATGTACATCTGTCGGTAGACACATTTACGGCGAGCAGCCACAAGCAGGCTACCTCTAAAATTTACATCCGTCGGTAGACGCGTTTACGGCTAGTAGCCACAAGCAGGTTCCCTATAAAATGTACATCCGTCGGTAAACACGTTTACGGCGAGTAGCCACAGGCAAGTTCCCTCTAAAATGTACATCCGTCGGTAGACACGTTTACGGCTAGTAGCCACAAGCAGGTTCCCTATAAAATGTATATCCGTCGGTAAACACGTTTACGGAGAGTAGCCACAAGCAGGTTCCTTCTAAAATGTACATCTGTCGGTAGACACATTTACGGCGAGCAGCCACAAGCAGGCTACCTCTAAAATTTACATCCGTCGGTAGACGCGTTTACGGCTAGTAGCCACAAGCAGGTTCCCTATAAAATGTACATCCGTCGGTAAACACGTTTACGGCGAGTAGCCACAGGCAAGTTCCCTCTAAAATGTACATCCGTCGGTAGACACGTTTACGGCTAGTAGCCACAAGCAGGTTCCCTATAAAATGTATATCCGTCGGTAAACACGTTTACGGCGAGTAGCCACAAGCAGGTTCCCTCTAAAATGTACATCCGTCGGTAGACACATTTACGGCGAGCAGCCACAAGCAGGCTACCTCTAAAATGTACATCCCTCGGTAGACATATTTAAGCGAGTAGGCACAAGCAGGTTCCCTCTAAAATGTACACCCGTCGGTAGACACGTTTACGGCTAGTAGCCACAAGCAGGTTCCCTATAAAATGTACATCCGTCCGTAGACACGTTTACTGCGAGTAGCCACAAGCAAGTTCCCTCTAATATGTACATCAGTGGGTAGACTTGTTCCCTGCGGGTAGCCACAAGCACGTTCCCTCAAAATTTACATCCGTCGGTAGACACGTTTACTGTGAGTAGCCAAAAGCAAGTTCCCTCTAAAATGTGTATCCGTCAGTTAACACGTTTGCGGCGAGTAGCCATAAGCCAGTTCCCTCTCAAATGTACTGACATCCTTCGGTAGACCCGTTTAAGGCGAGTAGCCACAAGCAGGTTCCCTATAAAATGTACATCCGTCGGTAAACACGTTTACGGCGAGTAGCCACAAGCAGGTTCCCTCTAAAATGTACATCCGTCGGTAGACACATTTACGGCGAGCAGCCACAAGCAGGCTACCTCTAAAATTTACAGCCAAGAGTAGACACGTTTACGGCGAGTAGCCACAAATAGGTCCCTCTAAAATGTACATCCGTCCGTAGACAGGTTTACGGCGACTAGCCACAAGCAGGTTCCCCCTAAAATGTACATCCGTCCGTAGACACTTTTACTGCGATTAGCCACAAGCAAGTTCCCTCTAATATGTACATCAGTGGGTAGACATGTTCACTGTGGGTAGCCACAAGCAGGTTCCCTCTAAAATATACATCCGTCGGTAGACACGTTTACGGCGAGTAGCCACAAGCAGGTTCCATCTAAAATGTACATCCGTCGGTAGACACATTAACGGCGAGTAGCAACAAGCAGGCTACCTCTAAAATTTACATCCAAGAGTAGACACGTTTACGGCGAGTAGCCACAAGCAGGTCCTTCTAAAATGTACATCCGTCCGTAGATTGAATTACGGCGAGTAGCCACAAGCAGGTTCCCTCTAAAATGTACATCCCTCGGTAGACATATTTAAGCGAGTAGGCACAAGCAGGTTCCCTCTAAAATGTACATCCGTCGGTAGACACGTTTACGGCTAGTAGCCACAAGCAGGTTCCCTATAAAATGTACATCCGTCGGTAAACACGTTTACGGCGAGTAGCCACAAGCAAGTTCCCTCTAAAATGTACATCCGTCGGTAGACACATTTACGGCGAGCAGCCACAAGCAGGGTACCTCTAAAATTTACATCCAAGAGTAGACACGTTTACGGCGAGTAGCCACAAGCAGGTTCCCTCTAAAATGAACATCCGTCCGTAGACACGTTTACTGCGAGTAGCCACAAGCAAGTTCCCTCTAATATGTACATCAGTGTTTAGACTTGTTCACTGTGGGTAGCCACAAGCAGGTTCCCCCTAAAATGTACATCCGTCCGTAGACACGTTTACTGCGAGTAGCCACAAGCAAGTTCCCTCTAATATGTACATCAGTGGGTAGACATGTTCACTGCGGGTAGCCACAAGCAGGGCCCATCTAAAATGTACATCCGTCCGTAGACACGTTTACTGCGAGTAGCCACAAGCAAGTTCCCTCTAATATGTACATCAGTGGGTGGACTTGTTCACTGCGGGTAGCCACAAGCACGTTCCCTCAAAATTTACATCCGTCGGTAGACACGTTTATTGTGAGTAGCCAAAAGCAAGTTCCCTCTAAAATGTGTATCCGTCAGTTAACACGTTAGCGGCGAGTAGCCATAAGCCAGTTCCCTCTCAAATGTACTTACATCCTTCGGTAGAACCGTTTAAGGCGAGTAGCCACAAGCAGGTTCCCTATAAAATGTACATCCGTTGGTAAACACGTTTACGGCGAGTAGCCACAAGCAGGTTCCCTCTAAAATGTACATCCGTCGGTAGACACATTTACGGCGAGCAGCCACAAGCAGGCTACCTCTAAAATTTACATCCAAGAGTAGACACGTTTAAGGCGAGTAGCCACAAATAGGTCCCTCTAAAATGTACATCCGTCCGTAGACAGGTTTACGGCGACTAGCCACAAGCAGGTTCCCCCTAAAATATACATGCGTCCGTAGACACGTTTACTGCGATTAGCCACAAGCAAGTTCCCTCTAATATGTACATCAGTGGGTAGACATGTTCACTGTGGGTAGCCACAAGCAGGTTCCCTCTAAAATATACATCCGTCGGTAGACACGTTTACGGCGAGTAGCCACAAGCAGGTTCCATCTAAAATGTACATCCGTCGGTAGACACATTAACGGCGAGTAGCCACAAGCAGGTTTCCTATTAAATGTACATCCGTCGGTAGACCCGTTTTAGGCAAGTAGCCACAAGCAGGTTCCCTATAAAATGTACATCTGTCGGTAAACACGTTTACGGAGAGTAGCCACAAGCAGGTTCCCTCTAAAATGTACATCCGTCGGTAGACACATTTACGGTGAGCAGCCACAAGCAGGCTACCTCTAAAATTTACATCCAAGAGTAGACACGTTTACGGCGAGTAGCCACAAGCAGGTCCTTCTAAAATGTATATCCGTCCGTCGACTGAATTACGGCGAGTAGCCACAAGCAGGTTCCCTCTAAAATGTACATCCCTCGGTAGACATATTTAGGCGAGTAGGCACAAGCAGGTTCCCTCTAAAATGTACATCCGTCGGTAGACACGTTTACGGCTAGTAGCCACAAGCAGGTTCCCTATAAAATGTACATCCGTCGGTAAACACGTTTACGGCGAGTAGCCACAAGCAGGTTCCCTCTAAAATGTACATCCGTCGGTAGACACATTTACGGCGAGCAGCCACAAGCAGGCTACCTCTAAAATGTACATCCGTCCGTTGACACGTTTACTGCGAGTAGCGACAAGCAAGTTCCATCTAATATGTACATCAGTGGGTAGACTTGTTCACTGCGGGTAGCCACAAGCAGGTTCCATCTAAAATGTACATCCGTCCGTAGACACGTTTACTGCGAGTAGCCACAAGCAAGTTCCCTCTAATATGTACATCAGTGGGTAGACATGTTCACTGCGGGTAGCAACAAGCAGGGCCCATCTAAAATGTACATCCGTCCGTAGACACGTTTACTGCGAGTAGCCACAAGCAAGTTCCCTCTAATATGTACATCAGTGGGTAGACTTGTTCACTGCGGGTAGCCACAAGCACGTTCCCTCAAAATTTACATCCGTCGGTAGACACGTTTACTGTGAGTAGCCAAAAGCAAGTTCCCTCTAAAATGTGTATCCGTCAGTTAACACGTTAGCGGCGAGTAGCCATGGGCCAGTTCCCTTTTAAATGTACTTACATCCTTCGGTAGACCCGTTTAAGGCGAGTAGCCACAAGCAGGTTCCCTATAAAATGTACATCCGTCGGTAAACACGTTTACGGCGAGTAGCCACAAGCAGGTTCCCTCTAAAATGTACATCCGTCGGTAGACACATTTACGGCGAGCAGAAACAAGCAGGCTACCTCTAAAATTTACATCCAAGAGTAGACACGTTTAAGGCGAGTAGCCACAAATAGGTCCCTCTAAAATGTACATCCGTCCGTAGACAGGTTTACGGCGACTAGCCACAAGCAGGTTCCCCCTAAAATGTACATGCGTCCGTGGACACGTTTACTGCGATTAGCCACAAGCAAGTTCCCTCTAATATGTACATCAGTGGGTAGACATGTTCACTGTGGGTAGCCACAAGCAGGTTCCCTCTAAAATATACATCCGTCGGTAGACACGTTTACGGCGAGTAGCCACAAGCAGGTTCCATCTAAAAAGTACATCCGTCGGTAGACACATTAACGGCGAGTAGCCACAAGCAGGTTTCCTGTTAAATGTACATCCGTCGGTAGACCCGTTTTAGGCAAGTAGCCACAAGCAGGTTCCCTATAAAATGTACATCTGTCGGTAAACACGTTTACGGAGAGTAGCCACAAGCAGGTTCCCTCTAAAATGTACATCCGTCGGTAGACACATTTACGGCGAGCAGCCACAAGCAGGCTACCTCTAAAATTTACATCCAAGAGTAGACACGTTTACGGCGAGTAGCCAGAAGCAGGTCCTTCTAAAATGTACATCCGTCCGTAGACTGAATTACGGCGAGTAGCCACAAGCAGGTTCCCTCTAAAATGTACATCCCTCGGTAGACATATTTAAGCGAGTAGGCACAAGCAGGTTCCCTCTAAATTGTACATCCGTCGGTAGACACGTTTACGGCTAGTAGCCACAAGCAGGTTCCCTATAAAATGTACATCCGTCGGTAAACACGTTTACGGCGAGTAGCCACAAGCACGTTCCCTCTAAAATGTACATCCGTCGGTAGACACATTTACGGCGAGCAGCCACAAGCAGGCTACCTCTAAAATGTACATCCGTCCGTAGACACGTTTACTGCGAGTAGCCACAAGCAAGTTCCATCTAATATGTACATCAGTGGGTAGACTTGTTCACTGCGGGTAGCCACAAGCAGGTTCCATCTAAAATGTACATCCGTCCGTAGACACGTTTACTGCGAGTAGCCACAAGCAAGTTCCCTCTAATATGTACATCAGTGGGTAGACATGTTCACTGCGGGTAGCCACAAGCAGGGTACCTCTAAAATGTACATCCGTCCGTAGACACGTTTACTGCGAGTAGCCACAAGCAAGTTCCCTCTAATATGTACATCAGTGGGTAGACTTGTTCACTGCGGGTAGCCACAAGCACGTTCCCTCAAAATTTACATCCGTCGGTAGACACGTTTACTGTGAGTAGCCAAAAGCAAGTTCCCTCTAAAATGTGTATCCGTCAGTTAACACGTTTGCGGCGAGTAGCCATAAGCCAGTTCCCTCTCAAATGTACTTACATCCTTCGGTAGACCCGTTTAATGCGAGTAGCCACAAGCAGGTTCCCTATAAAATGTACATCCGTCAGTAAACACGTTTACGGCGAGTAGCCACAAGAAGGTTCCCTCTAAAATGTACATCCGTCGGTAGACACATTTACGGCGAGCAGCCACAAGCAGGCTACCTCTAAAATTTACATCCAAGAGTAGACACGTTTACGGCGAGTAGCCACAAATAGGGCCCTCTAAAATGTACATCCGTCCGTAGACAGGTTTACGGCGACTAGCCACAAGCAGGTTCCCCCTAAAATGTACATGCGTCCGTGGACACGTTTACTGCGATTAGCCACAAGCAAGTTCCCTCTAATATGTACATCAGTGGGTAGACATGTTCACTGTGGGTAGCCACAAGCAGGTTCCCTCTAAAATATACATCCGTCGGTAGACACGTTTACGGCGAGTAGCCACAAGCAGGTTCCATCTAAAAAGTACATCCGTCGGTAGGCACATTAACGGCGAGTAGCCACAAGCAGGTTTCCTGTTAAATGTACATCCGTCGGTAGACCCGTTTTAGGCAAGTAGCCACAAGCAGGTTCCCTATAAAATGTACATCTGTCGGTAAACACGTTTACGGAGAGTAGCCACAAGCAGGTTCCCTCTAAAATGTACATCCGTCGGTAGACACATTTACGGCGAGCAGCCACAAGCAGGCTACCTCTAAAATTTACATCCAAGAGTAGACACGTTTACGGCGAGTAGCCAGAAGCAGGTCCTTCTAAAATGTACATCTGTCCGTAGACTGAATTACGGCGAGTAGCCACAAGCAGGTTCCCTCTAAAATGTACATCCCTCGGTAGACATATTCAAGCGAGTAGGCACAAGCAGGTTCCCTCTAAAATGTACATCCGTCGGTAGACACGTTTACGGCTAGTAGCCACAAGCAGGTTCCCTATAAAATGTACATCCGTCGGTAAACACGTTTACGGCGAGTAGCCACAAGCAGGTTCCCTCTAAAATGTACATCCGTCGGTAGACACATTTACGGCGAGCAGCCACAAGCAGGCTACCTCTAAAATGTACATCCGTCCGTAGACACGTTTACTGCGAGCAGCCACAAGCAAGTTCCATCTAATATGTACATCAGTGGGTAGACTTGTTCACTGCGGGTAGCCACAAGCAGGTTCCATCTAAAATGTACATCCGTCCGTAGACACGTTTACTGCGAGTAGCCACAAGCAAGTTCCCTCTAATATGTACATCAGTGGGTAGACATGTTCACTGCGGGTAGCCACAAGCAGGGTCCATCTAAAATGTACATCCGTCCGTAGACACGTTTACTGCGAGTAGCCACAAGCAAGTTCCCTCTAATATGTACATCAGTGGGTAGACTTGTTCACTGCGGGAAGCCACAAGCACGTTCCCTCAAAATTTACATCCGTCGGTAGACACGTTTACTGTGAGTAGCCAAAAGCAAGTTCCCTCTAAAATGTGTATCCGTCAGTTAACACGTTTGCGGCGAGTAGCCATAAGCTAGTTCCCTCTCAAATGTACTTACATCCTTCGGTAGACCCGTTTAATGCGAGTAGCCACAAGCAGGTTCCCTCTAAAATGTACATCCCTCGGTAGACATATTTAAGCGAGTAGGCACAAGCAGGTTCCCTCTAAATTGTACATCCGTCGGTAGACACGTTTACGGCTAGTAGCCACAAGCAGGTTCCCTATAAAATGTACATCCGTCGGTAAACACGTTTACGGCGAGTAGCCACAAGCAGGTTCCCTCTAAAATGTACATCCGTCGGTAGACACATTTACGGCGAGCAGCCACAAGCAGGCTACCTCTAAAATGTACATCCGTCCGTAGACACGTTTACTGCGAGTAGCCACAAGCAAGTTCCATCTAATATGTACATCAGTGGGTAGACTTGTTCACTGCGGGTAGCCACAAGCAGGTTCCATCTAAAATGTACATCCGTCCGTAGACACGTTTACTGCGAGTAGCCACAAGCAAGTTCCCTCTAATATGTACATCAGTGGGTAGACATGTTCACTGCGGGTAGCCACAAGCAGGGTACCTCTAAAATGTACATCCGTCCGTAGACACGTTTACTGCGAGTAGCCACAAGCAAGTTCCCTCTAATATGTACATCAGTGGGTAGACTTGTTCACTGCGGGTAGCCACAAGCACGTTCCCTCAAAATTTACATCCGTCGGTAGACACGTTTACTGTGAGTAGCCAAAAGCAAGTTCCCTCTAAAATGTGTATCCGTCAGTTAACACGTTTGCGGCGAGTAGCCATAAGCCAGTTCCCTCTCAAATGTACTTACATCCTTCGGTAGACCCGTTTAATGCGAGTAGCCACAAGCAGGTTCCCTATAAAATGTACATCCGTGAGTAAACACGTTTACGGCGAGTAGCCACAAGAAGGTTCCCTCTAAAATGTACATCCGTCGGTAGACACATTTACGGCGAGCAGCCACAAGCAGGCTACCTCTAAAATTTACATCCAAGAGTAGACACGTTTACGGCGAGTAGCCACAAATAGGGCCCTCTAAAATGTACATCCGTCCGTAGACAGGTTTACGGCGACTAGCCACAAGCAGGTTCCCCCTAAAATGTACATGCGTCCGTAGACACGTTTACTGCGATTAGCCACAAGCAAGTTCCCTCTAATATGTACATCAGTGGGTAGACATGTTCACTGTGGGTAGCCACAAGCAGGTTCCCTCTAAAATATACATCCGTCGGTAGACACGTTTACGGCGAGTAGCCACAAGCAGGTTCCATCTAAAATGTACATCCGTCGGTTGACACATTAACGGCGAGTAGCCACAAGCAGGTTTCCTCTTAAATGTACATCCGTCGGTTGACCCGTTTAAGGCAAGTAGCTACAAGCAGGTTCCCTATAAAATGTACATCTGTCGGTAAACACGTTTACGAAGAGTAGCCACAAGCAGGTTCCCTCTAAAATGTACATCCGTCGGTAGACACATTTACGGCGAGCAGCCACAAGCAGGCTACCTCTAAAATTTACATCCAAGAGTAGACACGTTTACCGCGAGTAGCCACAAGCAGGTGCTTCTAAAATGTACATCCGTCCGTAGACTGAATTACGGCGAGTAGCCACAAGCAGGTTCCCTCTAAAATGTACATCTCTCGGTAGACATATTTAAGCGAGTAGGCACAAGCAGGTTCCCTCTAAAATGTACATCCGTCGGTAGACACGTTTACGGCTAGTAGCCACAAGCAGGTTCCCTATAAAATGTACATCCGTCGGTAAACACGTTTACGGCGAGTAGCCACAAGCAAGTTCCCTCTAAGATGTACATCCGTCGGTAGACACATTTACGGCGAGCAGCCACAAGCAGGGTACCTCTAAAATGTACATCCGTCCGTAGACACGTTTACTGCGAGTAGCCACAAGCAAGTTCCCTCTAATATGTACATCAGTGGGTAGACTTGTTCACTGCGGGTAGCCACAAGCACGTTCCCTCAAAATTTACATCCGTCGGTAGACACGTTTACTGTGAGTAGCCAAAAGCAAGTTCCCTCTAAAATGTGTATCCGTCAGTTAACACGTTTGCGGCGAGTAGCCATAAGCCAGTTCCCTCTCAAATGTACTGACATCCTTCGGTAGACCCGTTTAAGGCGAGTAGCCACAAGCAGGTTCCCTATAAAATGTACATCCGTCGGTAAACACGTTTACGGCGAGTAGCCACAAGCAGGTTCCCTCTAAAATGTACATCCGTCGGTAGACACATTTACGGCGAGCTGCCACAAGCAGGCTACCTCTAAAATTTACAGCCAAGAGTAGACACGTTTACGGCGAGTAGCCACAAATAGGTCCCTCTAAAATGTACATCCGTCCGTAGACAGGTTTACGGCGACTAGCCACAAGCAGGTTCCCCCTAAAATGTACATCCGTCCGTAGACACTTTTACTGCGATTAGCCACAAGCAAGTTCCCTCTAATATGTACATCAGTGGGTAGACATGTTCACTGTGGGTAGCCACAAGCAGGTTCCCTCTAAAATATACATCCGTCGGTAGACACGTTTACGGCGAGTAGCCACAAGCAGGTTCCATCTAAAATGTACATCCGTCGGTAGACACATTAAGGGCGAGTAGCCACAAGCAGGTTTCCTCTTAAATGTACATCCGTCGGTAGACCCGTTTAAGGCAAGTAGCTACAAGCAGGTTCCCTATAAAATGTACATCTGTCGGTAAACACGTTTACGGAGAGTAGCCACAAGCAGGTTCCCTTTAAAATGTACATCCGTCGGTAGACACATTTACGGCGAGCAGCAACAAGCAGGCTACCTCTAAAATTTACATCCAAGAGTAGACACGTTTACGGCGAGTAGCCACAAGCAGGTCCTTCTAAAATGTACATCCGTCCGTAGACTGAATTACGGCGAGTAGCCACAAGCAGGTTCCCTCTAAAATGTACATCCCTCGGTAGACATATTTAGGCGAGTAGGCACAAGCAGGTTCCCTCTAAAATGTACATCCGTCGGTAGACACGTTTACGGCTAGTAGCCACAAGCAGGTTCCCTATAAAATGTACATCCGTCGGTAAACACGTTTACGGCGAGTAGCCACAAGCAGGTTCCCTCTAAAATGTACATCCGTCGGTAGACACATTTACGGCGAGCAGCCACAAGCAGGCTACCTCTAAAATGTACATCCGTCCGTTGACACGTTTACTGCGAGTAGCGACAAGCAAGTTCCATCTAATATGTACATCAGTGGGTAGACTTGTTCACTGCGGGTAGCCACAAGCAGGTTCCATCTAAAATGTACATCCGTCCGTAGACACGTTTACTGCGAGTAGCCACAAGCAAGTTCCCTCTAATATGTACATCAGTGGGTAGACATGTTCACTGCGGGTAGCCACAAGCAGGGCCCATCTAAAATGTACATCCGTCCGTAGACACGTTTACTGCGAGTAGCCACAAGCAAGTTCCCTCTAATATGTACATCAGTGGGTAGACTTGTTCACTGCGGGTAGCCACAAGCACGTTCCCTCAAAATTTACATCCGTCGGTAGACACGTTTACTGTGAGTAGCCAAAAGCAAGTTCCCTCTAAAATGTGTATCCGTCAGTTAACACGTTAGCGGCGAGTAGCCATGGGCCAGTTCCCTTTTAAATGTACTTACATCCTTCGGTAGACCCGTTTAAGGCGAGTAGCCACAAGCAGGTTCCCTATAAAATGTACATCCGTCGGTAGACACGTTTACGGCGAGTAGCCACAAGCAGGTTCCCTCTAAAATGTACATCCGTCGGTAGACACATTTACGGCGAGCAGAAACAAGCAGGCTACCTCTAAAATTTACATCCAAGAGTAGACACGTTTAAGGCGAGTAGCCACAAATAGGTCCCTCTAAAATGTACATCCGTCCGTAGACAGGTTTACGGCGACTAGCCACAAGCAGGTTCCCCCTAAAATGTACATGCGTCCGTGGACACGTTTACTGCGATTAGCCACAAGCAAGTTCCCTCTAATATGTACATCAGTGGGTAGACATGTTCACTGTGGGTAGCCACAAGCAGGTTCCCTCTAAAATATACATCCGTCGGTAGACACGTTTACGGCGAGTAGCCACAAGCAGGTTCCATCTAAAAAGTACATCCGTCGGTAGACACATTAACGGCGAGTAGCCACAAGCAGGTTTCCTGTTAAATGTACATCCGTCGGTAGACCCGTTTTAGGCAAGTAGCCACAAGCAGGTTCCCTATAAAATGTACATCTGTCGGTAAACACGTTTACGGAGAGTAGCCACAAGCAGGTTCCCTCTAAAATGTACATCCGTCGGTAGACACATTTACGGCGAGCAGCCACAAGCAGGCTACCTCTAAAATTTACATCCAAGAGTAGACACGTTTACGGCGAGTAGCCAGAAGCAGGTCCTTCTAAAATGTACATCCGTCCGTAGACTGAATTACGGCGAGTAGCCACAAGCAGGTTCCCTCTAAAATGTACATCCCTCGGTAGACATATTCAAGCGAGTAGGCACAAGCAGGTTCCCTCTAAAATGTACATCCGTCGGTAGACACGTTTACGGCTAGTAGCCACAAGCAGGTTCCCTATAAAATGTACATCCGTCGGTAAACACGTTTACGGCGAGTAGCCACAAGCAGGTTCCCTCTAAAATGTACATCCGTCGGTAGACACATTTACGGCGAGCAGCCACAAGCAGGCTACCTCTAAAATGTACATCCGTCCGTAGACACGTTTACTGCGAGCAGCCACAAGCAAGTTCCATCTAATATGTACATCAGTGGGTAGACTTGTTCACTGCGGGTAGCCACAAGCAGGTTCCATCTAAAATGTACATCCGTCCGTAGACACGTTTACTGCGAGTAGCCACAAGCAAGTTCCCTCTAATATGTACATCAGTGGGTAGACATGTTCACTGCGGGTAGCCACAAGCAGGGTCCATCTAAAATGTACATCCGTCCGTAGACACGTTTACTGCGAGTAGCCACAAGCAAGTTCCCTCTAATATGTACATCAGTGGGTAGACTTGTTCACTGCGGGAAGCCACAAGCACGTTCCCTCAAAATTTACATCCGTCGGTAGATACGTTTACTGTGAGTAGCCAAAAGCAAGTTCCCTCTAAAATGTGTATCCGTCAGTTAACACGTTTGCGGCGAGTAGCCATAAGCTAGTTCCCTCTCAAATGTACTTACATCCTTCGGTAGACCCGTTTAATGCGAGTAGCCACAAGCAGGTTCCCTCTAAAATGTACATCCCTCGGTAGACATATTTAAGCGAGTAGGCACAAGCAGGTTCCCTCTAAATTGTACATCCGTCGGTAGACACGTTTATGGCTAGTAGCCACAAGCAGGTTCCCTATAAAATGTACATCCGTCGGTAAACACGTTTACGGCGAGTAGCCACAAGCAGGTTCCCTCTAAAATGTACATCCGTCGGTAGACACATTTACGGCGAGCAGCCACAAGCAGGCTACCTCTAAAATGTACATCCGTCCGTAGACACGTTTACTGCGAGTAGCCACAAGCAAGTTCCATCTAATATGTACATCAGTGGGTAGACTTGTTCACTGCGGGTAGCCACAAGCAGGTTCCATCTAAAATGTACATCCGTCCGTAGACACGTTTACTGCGAGTAGCCACAAGCAAGTTCCCTCTAATATGTACATCAGTGGGTAGACATGTTCACTGCGGGTAGCCACAAGCAGGGTACCTCTAAAATGTACATCCGTCCGTAGACACGTTTACTGCGAGTAGCCACAAGCAAGTTCCCTCTAATATGTACATCAGTGGGTAGACTTGTTCACTGCGGGTAGCCACAAGCACGTTCCCTCAAAATTTACATCCGTCGGTAGACACGTTTACTGTGAGTAGCCAAAAGCAAGTTCCCTCTAAAATGTGTATCCGTCAGTTAACACGTTTGCGGCGAGTAGCCATAAGCCAGTTCCCTCTCAAATGTACTGACATCCTTCGGTAGACCCGTTTAAGGCGAGTAGCCACAAGCAGGTTCCCTATAAAATGTACATCCGTCGGTAAACACGTTTACGGCGAGTAGCCACAAGCAGGTTCCCTCTAAAATGTACATCCGTCGGTAGACACATTTACGGCGAGCAGCCACAAGCAGGCTACCTCTAAAATTTACAGCCAAGAGTAGACACGTTTACGGCGAGTAGCCACAAATAGGTCCCTCTAAAATGTACATCCGTCCGTAGACAGGTTTACGGCGACTAGCCACAAGCAGGTTCCCCCTAAAATGTACATCCGCCCGTAGACACTTTTACTGCGATTAGCCACAAGCAAGTTCCCTCTAATATGTACATCAGTGGGTAGACATGTTCACTGTGGGTAGCCACAAGCAGGTTCCCTCTAAAATATACATCCGTCGGTAGACACGTTTACGGCGAGTAGCCACAAGCAGGTTCCATCTAAAATGTACATCCGTCGGTAGACACATTAAGGGCGAGTAGCCACAAGCAGGTTTCCTCTTAAATGTACATCCGTCGGTAGACCCGTTTAAGGCAAGTAGCTACAAGCAGGTTCCCTATAAAATGTACATCTGTCGGTAAACACGTTTACGGAGAGTAGCCACAAGCAGGTTCCCTTTAAAATGTACATCCGTCGGTAGACACATTTACGGCGAGCAGCAACAAGCAGGCTACCTCTAAAATTTACATCCAAGAGTAGACACGTTTACGGCGAGTAGCCACAAGCAGGTCCTTCTAAAATGTACATCCGTCCGTAGACTGAATTACGGCGAGTAGCCACAAGCAGTTTCCCTCTAAAATGTACATCCCTCGGTAGACATATTTAAGCGAGTAGGCACAAGCAGGTTCCCTCTAAAATGTACATCCGTCGGTAGACACGTTTACGGCTAGTAGCCACAAGCAGGTTCCCTATAAAATGTACATCCGTCGGTAAACACGTTTACGGCGAGTAGCCACAAGCAGGTTCCCTCTAAAATGTACATCCGTCGGTAGACACATTTACGGCGAGCAGCCACAAGCAGGCTACCTCTAAAATGTACATCCGTCCGTTGACACGTTTACTGCGAGTAGCCACAAGCAAGTTCCATCTAATATGTACATCAGTGGGTAGACTTGTTCACTGCGGGTAGCCACAAGCAGGCTCCATCTAAAATGTACATCCGTCCGTAGACACGTTTACTGCGAGTAGCCACAAGCAAGTTCCCTCTAATATGTACATCAGTGGGTAGACATGTTCACTGCGGGTAGCCACAAGCAGGGTCCATCTAAAATGTACATCCGTCCGTAGACACGTTTACTGCGAGTAGCCACAAGCAAGTTCCCTCTAATATGTACATCAGTGGGTAGACTTGTTCACTGCGGGAAGCCACAAGCACGTTCCCTCAAAATTTACATCCGTCGGTAGACACGTTTACTGTGAGTAGCCAAAAGCAAGTTCCCTCTAAAATGTGTATCCGTCAGTTAACACGTTTGCGGCGAGTAGCCATAAGCCAGTTCCCTCTCAAATGTACTTACATCCTTCGGTAGACCCGTTTAATGCGAGTAGCCACAAGCAGGTTCCCTATAAAATGTACATCCGTCGGTAAACACGTTTACGGCGAGTAGCCACAAGCAGGTTCCCTCTAAAATGTACATCCGTCGTTAGACACATTTACGGCGAGCAGCCACAAGCAGGCTACCTCTAAAATTTACATCCAAGAATAGACACGTTTACGGCGAGTAGCCACAAATAGGTCCCTCTAAAATGTACATCCGTCCGTAGACAGGTTTACGGCGACTAGCCACAAGCAGGTTCCCCCTAAAATGTACATGCGTCCGTAGACACGTTTACTGCGATTAGCCACAAGCAAGTTCCCTCTAATATGTACATCAGTGGGTAGACATGTTCACTGTGGGTAGCCACAAGCAGGTTCCCTCTAAAATATACATCCGTCGGTAGACACGTTTACGGCGAGTAGCCACAAGCAGGTTCCATCTAAAATGTACATCCGTCGGTAGACACATTAACGGCGAGTAGCCACAAGCAGGTTTCCTATTAAATGTACATCCGTCGGTAGACCCGTTTAAGGCAAGTAGCCACAAGCAGGTTCCCTATAAAATGTACATCTGTCGGTAAACACGTTTACGGAGAGTAGCCACAAGCAGGTTCCTTCTAAAATGTACATCTGTCGGTAGACACATTTACGGCGAGCAGCCACAAGCAGGCTACCTCTAAAATTTACATACAAGAGTAGACACGTTTACGGCGAGTAGCCACAAGCAGGTCCTTCTAAAATGTACATCCGTCCGTAGACTGAATTACGGCGAGTAGCCACAAGCAGGTTCCCTCTAAAATGTACATCCCTCGGTAGACATATTTAAGCGAGTAGGCACAAGCAGGTTCCCTCTAAAATGTACATCCGTCGGTAGACACGTTTACGGCTAGTAGCCACAAGCAGGTTCCCTATAAAATGTACATCCGTCGGTAAACACGTTTACGGCGAGTAGCCACAAGCAGGTTCCCTCTAAAATGTACATCCGTCGGTAGACACATTTACGGCGAGCAGCCACAAGCAGGCTACCTCTAAAATGTACATCCGTCCGTAGACACGTTTACTGCGAGTAGCCACAAGCAAGTTCCATCTAATATGTACATCAGTGGGTAGACTTGTTCACTGCGGGTAGCCACAAGCAGGTTCCATCTAAAATGTACATCCGTCCGTAGACACGTTTACTGCGAGTAGCCACAAGCAAGTTCCCTCTAATATGTACATCAGTGGGTAGACATGTTCACTGCGGGTAGCCACAAGCAGGGTCCATCTAAAATGTACATCCGTCCGTAGACACGTTTACTGCGAGTAGCCACAAGCAAGTTCCCTCTAATATGTACATCAGTGGGTAGACTTGTTCACTGCGGGTAGCCACAAGCACGTTCCCTCAAAATTTACATCCGTCGGTAGACACGTTTACTGTGAGTAGCCAAAAGCAAGTTCCCTCTAAAATGTGTATCCGTCAGTTAACACGTTTGCGGCGAGTAGCCATAAGCCAGTTCCCTCTCAAATGTACTTACATCCTTCGGTAGACCCGTTTAATGCGAGTAGCCACAAGCAGGTTCCCTATAAAATGTACATCCGTCGGTAAACACGTTTACGGCGAGTAGCCACAAGCAGGTTCCCTCTAAAATGTACATCCGTCGGTAGACACATTTACGGCGAGCAGCCACAAGCAGGCTACCTCTAAAATTTACATCCAAGAGTAGACACGTTTACGGCGAGTAGCCACAAATAGGTCCCTCTAAAATGTACATCCGTCCGTAGACAGGTTTACGGCGACTAGTCACAAGCAGGTTCCCCCTAAAATGTACATCCGTCCGTAGACACTTTTACTGCGATTAGCCACAAGCAAGTTCCCTCTAATATGTACATCACTGGGTAGAAATGTTCACTGTGGGTAGCCACAAGCAGGTTCCCTCTAAAATATACATCCGTCGGTAGACACGTTTACGGCGAGTAGCCACAAGCAGGTTCCATCTAAAATGTACATCCGTCGGTAGACACATTAACGGCGAGTAGCCACAAGCAGGTTTTCTCTTAAATTTACATCCGTCGGTAGACCCGTTTAAGGCAAGTAGCTACAAGCAGGTTCCCTATAAAATGTACATCTGTCGGTAAACACGTTTACGAAGAGTAGCCACAAGCAGGTTCCCTCTAAAATGTACATCCATCGGTAGACACATTTACGGCGAGCAGCAACAAGCAGGCTACCTCTAAAATTTACATCCAAGAGTAGACACGTTTACGGCGAGTAGCCACAAGCAGGTCCTTCTAAAATGTACATCCGTCCGTAGACTGAATTACGGCGAGTAGGCACAAGCAGGTTCCCTCTAAAATGTACATCCGTCGGTAGACACGTTTACGGCTAGTAGCCACAAGCAGGTTCCCTATAAAATGTACATCCGTCGGTAAACACGTTTACGGCGAGTAGCCACAAGCAAGTTCCCTCTAAAATGTACATCCGTCGGTAGACACATTTACGGCGAGCAGCCACAAGCAGGGTACCTCTAAAATTTACATCCAAGAGTAGACACGTTTACGGCGAGTAGCCACAAGCAGGTTCCCTCTAAAATGTACATCCGTCCGTAGACAGGTTTACGGCGAGTAGCCACAAGCAGGTTCCCCCTAAAATGTACATCCGTCCGTAGACACGTTTACTGCGAGTAGCCACAAGCAAGTTCCCTCTAATATGTACATCAGTGGGTAGACATGTTCACTGCGGGTAGCCACAAGCAGGGTCCATCTAAAATGTACATCCGTCCGTAGACACGTTTACTGCGAGTAGCCACAAGCAAGTTCCCTCTAATATGTACATCAGTGGGTAGACTTGTTCACTGCGGGTAGCCACAAGCAGGTTCCCCCTAAAATGTACATCCGTCCGTAGACACGTTTACTGCGAGTAGCCACAAGCAAGTTCCCTCTAATATGTACATCAGTGGGTAGACATGTTCACTGCGGGTAGCCACAAGCAGGGTCCATCTAAAATGTACATCCGTCCGTAGACACGTTTACTGCGAGTAGCCACAAGCAAGTTCCCTCTAATATGTACATCAGTGGGTAGACTTGTTCACTGCGGGTAGCCACAAGCACGTTCCCTCAAAATTTACATCCGTCGGTAGACACGTTTACTGTGAGTAGCCAAAAGCAAGTTCCCTCTAAAATGTGTATCCGTCAGTTAACACGTTTGCGGCGAGTAGCCATAAGCCAGTTCCCTCTCAAATGTACTTACATCCTTCGGTAGACCCGTTTAAGGCGAGTAGCCACAAGCAGGTTTTCTATAAAATGTACATCCGTCGGTAAACACGTTTACGGCGAGTAGCCACAAGCAGGTTCCCTCTAAAATGTACATCCGTCGGTAGACACATTTACGGCGAGCAGCCACAAGCAGGCTACCTCTAAAATTTACATCCAAGAGTAGACACGTTTACGGTGAGTAGCCACAAATAGGTCCCTCTAAAATGTACATCCGTCCGTAGACAGGTTTACGGCGACTAGCCACAAACAGGTTCCCCCTAAAATGTACATCCGTCCGTAGACACGTTTACTGCGATTAGCCACAAGCAAGTTCCCTCTAATATGTACATCAGTGGGTAGACATGTTCACTGTGGGTAGCCACAAGCAGGTTCCCTCTAAAATATACATCCGTCGGTAGACACGTTTACGGCGAGTAGCCACAAGCAGGTTCCATCTAAAATGTACATCCGTCGGTAGACACATTAACGGCGAGTAGCCACAAGCAGGTTTCCTCTTAAATGTACATCCGTCGGTAGACCCGTTTAAGGCAAGTTGCTACAAGCAGGTTCCCTATAAAATGTACATCTGTCGGTAAACACGTTTACGGAGAGTAGCCACAAGCAGGTTCCCTCTAAAATGTACATCCGTCGGTAGACACATTTACGGCGAGCAGCCACAAGCAGGCTACCTCTAAAATTTACATCTAAGAGTAGACACGTTTACGGCGAGTAGCCACAAGCAGGTCCTTGTAAAATGTACATGCGTCCGTAGACTGAATTACGGCGAGTAGCCACAAGCAGGTTCCCTCTAAAATGTACATCCCTCGGTAGACATATTTAAGCGAGTAGGCACAAGCAGGTTCCCTCTAAAATGTACATCCGTCGGTAGACACGTTTACGGCTAGTAGCCACAAGCAGGTTCCCTATAAAATGTACATCCGTCGGTAAACACGTTTACGGCGAGTAGCCACAAGCAAGTTCCCTCTAAAATGTACATCCGTCGGTAGACACATTTACGGCGAGCAGCCACAAGCAGGGTACCTCTAAAATTTACATCCAAGAGTAGACACGTTTACGGCGATTAGCCACAAGCAGGTTCCCTCTAAAATGTACATCCGTCCGTAGACAGGTTTACGGCGAGTAGCCACAAGCAGGTTCCCCCTAAAATGTACATCCGTCCGTAGACACGTTTACTGCGAGTAGCCACAAGCAAGTTCTCTCTAATATGTACATCAGTGGGTAGACTTGTTCACTGCGGGTAGCCACAAGCAGGTTCCATCTAAAATGTACATCCGTCGGCAGACACGTTTAGGGCGAGTAGCCACAAGCAGCTTCCATCTAAATTGTACATCCGTCGGTAGACACATTAACGGCGAGTAGCCACAAGCAGGTTTCCTCTAAAATGTACATCCGTCGGTAGACCCGTTTAAGGCAAGTAGCCACAGGCAGGTTCCCTATGAAATGTACATCCGTCGGTAGACACATTATGGCGAGTAGCCACAAGCAGGTTCACTCTAAAATGTACATCCGTCGGTAGACACATTTACGGCGAGTAGCCACTAGCAGGTTCCCTCTAAGAAGTACGTCCGTCGGTAGAAACGTTTACGGCGAGTAACCACAAGCAGATTCCTTCTAAAATGTACATCCGTCGGTAGACACGTTTACAGCGAGTGCACCCAGACTACACGCACATTGTGAAACGCACCGTCATCTCTTAAGCCCTTCGCTTGCAGAAGTATTAGAATTAGAATTAGTATTAGTAGTAGTAGTAGTAGTAGTTGTAGTAAAATTTTATTTTGTTCAAATGTTGTGGCCATTGCACCAGTGAGATAAACAGTCAGTCTTCTAGGTAAAGAGGTTCCCGCTGTTTCGGGAGCTCCGGGGAGGGCCTCTTGCACGAGGGGAGCATCACTAAAGATGGCAGCCTGCCACTGCAAAAATGAAGATATGTTACGGAAGGTGCGATAAGTACTACGTAATGGCGGTGCGTCTGCGCTTGACCAAATTATGTCGTGAAGCGAAGCTTGTTTTACTGAACAGAAGGAGCAAATGTATTTCGACCCCGCGAGATATACGATGGAAAGGAGATATAGAGTGGGGAATGATAGCATTTCAAGTTTCCTGCTTGCATCACCACTGTGCACCAACATAAAATAGGGGAATTTTTGATTGCGGGCAAGCTATAACAAAACGCCTACTAAAACTGGAAATACGCGCCCTGTGATGGTTAACATTTAAATCCCGCAACAAATTAATTTACCAAAGCACTGGAAAACGCAGTAGAGAAAGGCGTTTGTTTTCTAAGTCATGCAAGTCGAGGTTCCACGCTTTCACTAACGCTGTGATGAAATGCTGGCGCCTTGTACAAGAGAATTGCAAAATGAGGATGGACAGCATTGCCGTAAGGAGAACGAAAACTTAAAGGCATACTAAAATGTTGAACGTAGCGTTTCCTATGCCAGAGGTATACCTTGGCTGCGAGACCTGCAGTAGTGAAATCTCCGTACTACATTTCACGCCCAAAAAGTCACCTTGCGAGTTCTTGTGTTTGACCTTCACAGAAAAATAAGAATGGCCGCCACGGCTGTGGCTTTCACCTGCAGCTGTCGAAATTTCTACAATATAACAAAGGGGCTTCTGCCCTATTTCACGATCGCGGCGGTGTTCCAACGGCTCTGGAGGCTCCCTTCTGTGGACATGCTATGGCTTGCCGCTCATTTTGTTTGACTTCAGCGTTAATCAATAGTTCTTGAGGGCAACCTCTTTTTGGCGTTTTATGTCTTTTCTATCGTTTTTTGTTCCTTTGTCTACAGACCTTTATTTCCATCCGCTACCCTTTTTCGCACACGGAGACTAGCCAACACAATACATTGATTGGCACTACCGCAATTCCTAATCCATTGCATGAGCGTCACATGTCACCAAAAATTTCCGCCGTTGATCTTCTCACAGCGAGCGACGGAAGAACCCAAAACGACTGTGCCTGCGGAGGGAGGTGACGTCAAGCCGTGCGGTTTCTCGCAGCCAAGCGCACACGTCGCCCGATCCTTCAGCAAAAAATGAAGAGTTGAGCGAAAACAGGACGCAGTAGGTTGAAAGAAGGATGAATATGTAAGTACGGTAACAAATTCCGGACAACGAATTCCCGACAGAGCGACAGGCAGCCCATGCCAACACTTCAGTGAACAAACTTGATCACAGGGATTATTACACGGTAAACAATGGTGTGCAAGGGGCGTGCGAGGGGTGCGCAATGTTGTTGGATTTAAAGTTGGGGCAAGAGGTGCACACCGGCCCGAGCCTAAAGTTTGCGTGAATGAGGGATATAATGCTCCCGCATGTTTGATGTTTCACTAACAAATATCTTAATCTTCCTTCTTCCTTGATTCTTTCCTTCCTTAGTTCATTCCCTCCTTTCTTCCTTTCGTCGTTCGTTTGCGTGCCGGTCCAACCGTAATTCCACCCATCCGTCGGTACGTGCGTCCATCCGTACGATGATCCATCCATCCATCCATCCATCCATCCATCCATCCATCCATCCATCCATCCATCCATCCATCCATCCATCCATCCATCCATACATACATACATACATACATACATACATACATACATACATACATACATACATACATACATACAGAAATAAGATTTGGCAGTCACCAAAACCTCGGAAACCAAAGGGGAGGATGTGGTATGTCATTGAAACAGATAAAGAATTTGGAAAGAATGAAAGAAAGTGCAGAAAAAATTCCCGCCAGGTGGGATCTGTGATTTTCCCCTCCACTTTCTGGGCAATTTATGTTAGGGTATTTTTACATACATACATGCATACATGCATACATACATACATATATATCCCGGCCTTTCAATCAAGCCGCCTTGAATGAACCAAGCTGTCTTGCAGTTAAGCTCTAAAGGGCCCATATCTATATATAGCACAGGGTAACACCATAAAAATATTGACACCATAGCTGAAACTCTTTTTGCGCCATATGACATTCAGTAATTTCAAAAGCATTGCTAGGTAGCTCGGCATGCACGTTGTGAAATGTAGTATTCTTTTCGGAAACACTAGATGTGTGTTGGCACTGCGTCGTAACGGTCTATGGCCAAAGAGAGGCTTCAATTGGACCTCATTTTATGTTTAAAGTGCCAAACATGCCGATGTGAATGCGTCTTCGTTGACCTTAGTAAGGAAATATTCCGGAGAGATTATAAAACATGCTCTGCGTAGGAGTTCCATCGATTTTGGGTTTCCAAAAAGTCACGGTGAAAAATGTCCGCAAGAAGACTAAACCGATTGACGAAGGTTTTTCTGATAAATATTCAACAAGAAAACCGCCAGAAAAGGGTTGAATTTCAGCAGTTTGCTAGAAAAGTAATAGTATTGTAATTGCAATGTCATCATGAGCAGGAATTCGCAACGCCCACGCGTCAACATCGTAAAAGCGGGGATTTAGAAACTACACGTTGGAGAAGAACGTTTCAGCACTCAACATACTACGCAACATCGGTGTCTTATTCTCGTCAAGATTGCTATGCGCAAGAAAACCATCTCCTCCTCTCAAATCGTCCGCTTCATTCTAAGGAAGGTGACATTGTGTGTGCGTAGTAAGATGAGGAAGCTTTCGGCAAAATTATTTTATAAATATCAGTCGGCTGCGAGAAAGGCGAGGGTATTGCAGCCTAAAGTACCAATCTGGAGTTTGAATCGGTGTTTAAGACATGCACCCCCTTCGAAAGGAGGTGAACGCCTTAAACAGCGCGAGATGAGTACCCTACCACCGGTAGGTAGGTGGTTGTTGAAGTAAGAAGTAACAGACACTAACGAGGAGAATTTACTGGCATATGGTTGCGAAACAGTGACTGTCTCTAGATGCCAATTTATAACACGGTTGGCTCCGCTACTTAGAGAGGAAAAAAGATGAAAGTATTGCACATTGATGCAAGGGCATAGCTTTAGTAGGATGTAAAAACAGCATCAAGAAAAAAAAACATTTTCTTGCCTTATTCTGTTCCTGAACTACGTACTCCTTAAGCGAACTGGTAATTAGAACAATGCCAAAGTGATACCACCGAAAATCTTCAGGCTCCAAGTGTACGTTGGTTTAACGCGTTCCCATATTTGCCACTTTTCTGAAAAAATAAATAAATAAACAATAATATTTTTTATACCAGCTGAGACGATCCTAACAAAACACACAAAAATGTTATAAGTCCCGCAGCAGTGTAATGTAATCCTGCAGATAATTTGGGAAGATGATCTTTTTTCGAACAGTACATTGGTTGTGCAAAGATAACAATTTAATGGTTGATTGATTGATTGTGGGGTTTAACGCGCCGACGCAACGCAGGCGATGAGGCGCGCCGTAGTGGAGGGCTCCGGATTAATTTTGACCACCTGGGGATCTTTATCGTGCGCCGAAATCTCGTACACACGGGCGTTTTTGCTTTTCGCCTCCATCAGAAAAGCAGCCGCCGCGGCCGGGAATCGAACCCGCGACCTTGTGCTCAGCAGCGCAACGCCTTAGCCACTGAGCCACCGCGGCGGGTAACAATTTAATGGGCGAGTTTGCGGATTGCCGTGATTATAGTTTGAATTGATCAGTTTGTGAAGAGAAATTTGAACTTTCTAACGTCAACACAACATAAAAATGCAAGCGCGTACTTTTCCTGTGTTCTAGAATACTGCAGTAATTTCCCGTTGTAGTATTTGTAGGTTGTTAAGTGCGCCAGGAACAGTTCCTGCACAGCTGTAGATGAAGGCGAAGCTCGGCTGTGCTTGCAATGTCCATCCCTGAACCCTTGCGAACCTCGTTACCCTAAAACGAAAGCCCTAAGACATAACTCTACAGGGAGAAACTTTGAAGGCTGATCTCAGAAAATCCTCTGTGATATATACAAAGTTTCTCCCTAACTGAGTTTTACATACAAATCATTGTGTGAGGCGAAGTGATGCTTTTCTGGAATTAAATTGGCGCTCCAAAAAGACGCGATGGTGGCCTGTTTGCTCACGTCGATTTTATTTATTTATTTATTTATTTATTTATTTATTTATTTATTTATTTATTTATTTATTCATTTAGTTATTTATTTATTTATTTATAAATCCTGCAATCCCTGATAGGAATTTTAGCAGGTGGGTTACAGGGCATAAAAAGGATATATGGTTTACAACAATTATACAATGCACACAGCTGAAACGACTCCCTTTCTTTTCGGGTAAAAAAGTTGTTACAAATAATATAAAACACTATTAGACCACATTTACACGATCAGTCAGGTGATAGAGAATTGCGTGGAGTATACTGAACCCTTATATATAGCCTTCATAGAATATGAGAAAGCATTTGACTCGGTCGAAACCTCAGCAGTCGTTCAGGCATTACGGAACCAGGGTGTTGGCGAACATTATGAAAGAATACTAGAGGATATTTACGGTGGGTCCACAGCTACAATCATCCTCCATAAGGAGAGCAGTAAAATACTATAAGGTAGGGCGTCAGGCAAGGAGACACCATCTTTCCTATGTTAATCACAGCATGTTTACAAGAAGTATTTAGAACATTGGATTGGGAGCAGGCGGGAGTAAAGGCTAATGTAGAATACCGCAGTAACCTCACATTTGCTGATGACGTCGCCTTGTTAAGTAACTCAGCGGAGGAATTGCAAAAATGCTTACCCCACTGAAAAAACAGCGTAGAACCGTGTGCTTGAAAAGTAATATGCAGAAAACTAAAGTAATGATAAATAACCTCAGGACAGCACAGCAGTTTGAGATAGGTGGCGAGGCAGTGGAAGTGGTAAGCCAATATATCTACTTAGGCCAAGTTGTGACCCTGGATCCCAACCATTAGGCAGAGAAAATTCAAAGGATAAGAACGGGGTGGAGTGCATTCAGCAGGTATTCTCAGATAATGAATGGCAGCCTACCATTGTCCCTGAAGAAGAAACTGCATGAAAGCTGCATCTTACCGGTACTCAGCTACGGGGGGCTCATTAAGAGGGTTAAACTTAAATTGAGGACGACTCAGCATGCAATGGAACGGAAGATGGTAGGTGTAACATTAAGGGACAAGAGGAGAGCGGAGTGGGTCAGGGAAAAAACGCGTGTTAAGGACTGATTGGTAGCAACTAAGAAGAAATTGACCTCGGGAGGGAATGTAATGCGAAGGCAAGATAACCGTTGCCTATTAAGGGTAACAGAGTGGATCCCTAGAGAAGGCAAGCGTGGCAGGGGGCGGCAGAAAGTTAGATGGGCAGATGAGATGAAGAAGCTTGCGGCGATAAATTGGTCGCAGTTAGCGCAGGACCGAGGTAATTGGAGAATAATGGGAGAGGCCTTTGCGCTGCAGTGGGCGTACATAGGCTAGGGATGATGACAAATAAAGAACAACGATACAATCAGATATCTACAGCAATGTTATGAATTAAGCGTATGTGAGGAATGGTGCCATTCAGCTGCCAACAAACGAGCAGCCATGGAAATTATAAATTGCGAAACTTCTACGTTTCTTTTAAAACTAGAATTATGTACTGATTTATGTACTGAAGCGCCTTACCGCATCGTTGAAGACCCTCCCCCTAAAAATATCAGCTGCGTTTCTGGTATTGACCGCGTCAACGAATATGCCCCCATGTGAGTAGATTGCTTCGAAGAAGGTGCAAACGGCTGGCGCTTAGAAGGCATTGTTTGCGTGTCGTTGATGCTCTCATTCCATTTGTCGGTCGTCTTTGTTCCTGACACTACACTTATTTCGCAATACGCTGTCGAGTCACGCACCGAACGACTAAAGCTCTTGCGCCGATTGTGGCTCTGGCTGCTGGTTTAAGGTTGGGGAACCGTAGGTGTATACTACACAGAATCAATCTCGCCGGCCAAACGAGCCCTTCTTTTCGAATGCCAGATCGACAAAATGTGCTTTCCCTTCTTTTTAGATGGTGCGCAACTCGTTCTCTCCACTCGGGATCGGGCTTCTATTCCTTTCTTCGTTCTTACCTCGTGCGGCACTTTAAAAGTCATCACTCAGGCTCCAGGCCCTTGGTGCACTTAGGGGACGCTTGACAATCTAATAAAATTCAAAATCATTCTTAAAACGGGAAAGAAACAAAAACGGGCGTAGGGTTGCGTTAAACGTGAATACAATGGCCTGTTGAGTATCGAATGACGGGCTGACGCATGCAACCAAAATACATGTTTTTTTCGGGTATCCTGCGTAGTCTTCCCGGGGAAACGCAAGTCGTTACGAAGCACGGAAGGAACGGTTTGACGGATAGAACGTGTTGCACATGGACAGAAAAATAAACAGTAAACACTTTAAATAAAACCTGCGAGTCAATAAAGCAGTGTAGTCTGTGGCCAAATATTTCTCACATGCAGGCATAACACTTAGGTGCGGAAAAAACCAATATTGAGTTTCCCGCTTTCCGTTTTTAGGTTCGGAAAATCATGTTCGGCAATGAAAAGTGATAACCGTAGATTTCCTTGGCAATCAAGCAAATGTTGCCCCCACGTTGGTGGTTTTTGTTTTGCTTCGTAACTTCGACATGCTGCTTACTGAAGGACCCAGTGTCTAGAGTTTCGTCACCTGCGCTCCAGCTCGGCTCTGCAGCCATGACTACAGTGCCATCTGACGAAGTTTGAAAGATTGAAACAGGGCTCGAACATTGCACACCGTGTACTTTTTGCGTAGAGGTCTCGTTTCAGTTTTCTGCTTTCAAGGGGACTGTTTGGGGTCCGGCTCTTGCCTCCCTTGTATTTTACGTGTTTCGTTTTAATTACCATTTTCATGGCGTAGGTATATTTACAGTGTTTTAAATTGTGTTCGCAAAGATATGTTAGGTTATTTTACAGTACGTTGCGTTACAGAAAGCGAATTGATGCCAGACGGGGCATTCTTTCTGCAAAACGCCAGTGGACGTCGCTTTAGTGGAGTGCCTATATTCCCGCATGACGGTACCCTAGACACAGTCTTACACGCAACGAAAGGAAAATGAGTTATACAAAGGAGAGGTACGAAGAGGTAAGTATATAAATAAAGTATGATAAGAAGGCATATAAGTGAAGTATATATAGAGGTAAGGTATATATAAAAAAGTAAGGAGAGGTGTATAAAGTAAAAAGAAGTAAGCAAACCAAGTGAATCTAGTTGGACTGCAAGTTTATAGCAAAGTGTGCTTTTGGTTTTGTGTATTAATTTCAGTGAGCGCTTGAACCATGAATTATCCCGCACCAACCACTGCGGCTATTCGATTTGCAGTCCGGGACTCGCCGCGGATTCCCCAAGAAGCGGTCACGCAAATGCTTTCCCTATACATGCCTAAGGCACGGAAAATCTATTGGTAACCTCCGGATTATCTGATTCATTTATTTATTTGACACAACGCATCTCTTTCACCCGCCTTGTCCCTCCGGCGTAGTCCGGCGGCGTTCGCATCCCTCCCCCATCCTTCTCGCCGCGCTAGCTGCGTGCTAGCGCCGCTCTCACCGCAGCGCCATCTGCGTGCCAGCTGTGCGTGGGTGCGGGTTAAAACATTCGCATGCGCTGCCCTGCGCTGCTCTCTCTCATTCCCCTCACCGTACATATCAACGCTGTAACTGCGCCGCTCCGCTCAGTCGTTCCGCCGGCGCTCCTCCGATGACATCCTCCGGTGACCGCCGATGATTTGAAATGGAGACTAAAAAATTTACACCATCTTCCCGCGATGGGAACCATGGGGTAGATGCGACGCATCGGGGGTGAACATGCTGCGTAAATAGGACACACAACAACAGCAATCCACACGCTAACATAACGAAAACGCAACGGCAACCCCCGATGCGTCACATCTACCCCATGGTTCGCCTCGCGGGAAGATGGTGCAAATTTTTTTACAGGTACTGCTACTTGAGGCCAAAGTACTAAGTATAAAACAATGCAGTTATCATATAGAAAATTTTTATATAAAACATACGAAACAAGAAAGTAAGCGAAAAGCGGAAAGCAGAACACTTTTGTACAAAAGCAACGACAAGAAATGTTTTGGTGAAAAACGCGGAACAGCATTAATAGGCGGAAAACGATTTTCAATCTCTGCATGAACGACCTCTGAAGAGTGCAAACTGCTTTCAGGCAAAGTGTTCGATCCACTTGTCTATGGTATCAGAAAAAACAATTTCCACAAGTTAGTCTGACGAAAAATACCGGGTTAAAAAGTGCGTGTAAATGCAGCGTCTGATGTTTTCTTATTGGTTAAACGTATGCGTCCTAGTTCAGAGTAAGCTGGCGGGTTAAGAGCAGGTACACAAATTTTAGGCGCAAAAATCTGCGTAGTGCCTGCAACGTTTGGATACCATTAGACAGTATAATGCTAATGATAGAAGTACCAGGCTTATAGAGATAATAAACGAAACGAACTGCCCTTTGCTGAATTTTCTCTAATGCATCAATATTGGTGTTAGTATAAGTGTCCCAGACAACGCAGGCGTATTCTAATTTCGATAGCATTATGGAGTGGTAAGCCAAACCTTTTTTTCTTTGTTTTTGTGGGAGCGTCCTTTAGCTTTTGCCATAGCATGCATATATTGCGGAACGCTGTGGAGGAAACTTGCTTAATACCGGAATTCCCGGTTAAATTATTTGTTAGAATTACACCAAACAGCTCGTATTGACCAAATACATGAAGACGTTGGTTAGAGAGCATATATTCAGTTAGTAGTGGCATTTGCTTGTTTGTGACATGGAGTAGGACTGACTTTTCCGACTATTCTTTCTTGCCCCATTAGTTGCACCATAAACACGTATTGTTTATAACAGACTCGAGAGCTGCTTAGTCTTCAGGGTTCTCTATCGAGGTAAAAAGAATACAATCCCCCTCAAAAAGACGAACATTAACAGGTAGGTATACACAATTTATTTTATCAATACAATAAATCAAACATAGCAAGGGACCAAATACATTTGCCTGTGGAGCACCTGAAGTAACCGCTAGAAGAACTGAATTATCATCTTTAATGCAGACAGACTGGGAGCCACTGGGGAAGTAGTTAGAAATCCAAGCTAATGAAAAATTGTGAAGGCAAATAGGTTGCATTTAACAATCAGTTTGTAATGAGGGATGCATTCGAGAGTTTTGCATTATTATAAGAAATTTGACGTCGACTTTGCGGCTTTTATCAAGCACAGACGAAAGACAATGAATGACTGCACATACGTATTTTCGTGCGTAAAACCGGAAACGAAAATCCGAAAATTTTTCTGGCAAAGTAGGGGTGCGGATAAATCGTGGGGTGGTCCTTTTAGTGAAGCTTCACGGCAATGCGCGTTGTGCCGTGAAGCTCCCATGTAGTCCCTTCCATGGAAGCGATTGCGCAGAAGATACAATGACAAAGAAAAAAAAGAAGGACCAGTGCAATCTAACAACTTAATTTTACAAGTGAATTGTGACTGTCGCCTTGCAGTCAGTGTATTCTACTTGCTAATTATAGGCTTTTTCTGTCTACATAGTATCTAATGTGTTGCTTGAGCAATAGCTTTGGTGCAGCTCTTTCTGTATCAAATGGGCGAGCTGCACGCGAGATTTTTTTTTCTTTTGCGGGTGGGTTGAACGGGGGGGGTGCGGATGGGTTACAAGGGTTACAAGGGTGGGTTACAAGTGCGAAAATACGGTAACTTAGTTGTTGAGAAGTCTTTCCGAAAACCATGCTTATACGGAGATAAACTTCACGCTAATATATATGTTTTGATAAGAATGTGGTGACAGTGTGTTCCACCATTTTACCGCAGGATGATATAACTAAAATTTGCACTACTTCGTATTAAATGATGGTCGCCCTTCTTGGTAACTGGCTTCACTCGAGCCATTTACATTTCTTTAATTAGCGTTGCAGTTCAGATCAAGCATCAAAAATTGTAACAAGGTATATGTGCAAAGGGCTCTGCGGAACGACGGAAAAATTTATTCAGTATTCATTCTGGCCCAACGGACGATTTACATTTATTCGAAGAACCATGTTTACAACTCCTCCATGTGAAATAAATTCAGCTGGTGGAATATCTCGATCAAGTTCAAAAGTTTCAGACTGAGAAAACTGGCCAAATACACTATGAAAAAAGGCGTTGAAATATTCAGCAATCGTTTTACCATCGAGTATTAGAGAACAGTTCGGAAAAAATGAGATTTATAGTATCTGTGCAATTGGTAAACTGGGCCCAAATATTCTGCGGGTCATCTTTAATAAAATTAGCTAGTGTCGTATTGAAATCAAAGCTTTACTCGTGGTGTGTCGCTTTATATAAAGCAGACAGGACATTGCTGAGACGGTGGGAGACTGCCCTGTTTTCCCTGAGACGTTCGGCCTTTCTTTTCATCTGGAGTATAGGCCTCGAGACCGACGGAGTGAACTTCCATGTTTAAGTTTGCTTGCAATGAATGCCTCCAAACGAAAAAAATACATAGTTTCTTTTAATGCTCCCGAAGGTGTTCCACATTGTCACCAGAAACGCCGCCCACTTGATCATCCCAATACTAAAAAATGCGCGAGTAATCAGCGCTTGCGAAATTTTTAACAGTTTGTGCCATACGTATACTAAGAACGTCTTCCATGCAAGGAAAAAAACGCTGAACAAACTTTGATCCGATATGCGAGCCATTACGGACACGTCGGACTGAACAATTGAACTATGTACAAATACAAGGTCAAGCGATCAAATTGTTGACTGTAACCCGTGTATGAGCAACGACGACTTGCAAAAGATTGTGGTCAATCTTAATATCAAACATACAAGATATCCCGATATCCCCACAGAGTCAGAGCCTTCTTGTATTCTTTCCCTTCAAATATAGGAAGGTTTAAATCTCCTACAACTTGTACTTTTTTATTGTTTTATTGTGACATTGCGCATGCAGTTTTGTTAGATAATCGCTCGTTGAATGATGATCCTGGTACACTGTGTATAACAAGAAATTATGGCCGCCAGCTGTCACATTTTAACACAACCACTCAAGATTGTGGGCATGAAGTAGCAACGAAGTTACTATGCAGTTCTTCAGAATCATAGCAAACCCTTTCCTCTAGTTGCCCTGTTGTTTCGAAAAAATTTCAAATCTTGTGGAACCACGTCACCATAATTGACAAATTTGTTTAGCCACGTATCGGTAATCACAACTACCTTAGGATCTTGTGCTAGAAGTATGGCTTCAAGCTTCTTAGTTTTTTTTCTACTACTACTACGAGCGCTTATATTCGTCTGTGTTCACTCTTTGCCCATGTCGTTCCCTTCAAGTTATTTTTCTATGTTCGTTCGCTACTTCGTTACAAACAAAACTTCTTTGTGAAGATGGACTTTATCGCGAACTAGAAACGCATTTTTTTCCTTCGCATTTTTCTTCTTTCGCACTGCCTAAAAGCAGTTTTCGCTTTTTGAGGTGTGCTTCCAGTTGTAGTTTTTGACGAATACTTTAGTTCCCTCTAGTTTTGCGGGGGATTTATAGTGAAGCAGTTTTTTTAATAAAATCTTGAAAGATCAAACTAACTGATCTTTTTGTGCCTGGTCTGCCTACACTATGAATACGCCCTAAACAATTGCATAATATACTAAGCATATCTTCAAAAGTGGCATGCATTACTTTCTGTTTTAATTACGCCTCGGTCTCCTTGGAGCTCTCGGCTGTACCAAAAACCACTAAATTCGAACGTCTAGTTCTATCCTCGAGGTCAGAAAGTTTATGTGTCTGAAAGCTAACGGATGTTTAGTATATTGCAACAAGGTTGTGAATTTAGTTTAGTTTTGATGCTTTATTTTTGAGTTAAGCTGTTGGATTTTCAGTATACTTGAGCAGATGCGTGGTATCAACAAACATACCCTTAAGGCCACAGATTTCATTGCGCAGTACGCCTTGACCTTTCAAATTCTTCAGAAGTAATCCTTCGACAACAGGTCTTAAATAAGATTCAATGTTTCCGCACCATAGCAACTGCAGGGCGCTAAAGCATTCGTAAGAAACCACAGAGCATTGGTGGTGGCATGGCAGTACTATTCGAAAGTGTGAATCGCTCCTAAAACGCAAATAAGGACTAACCAGAACAAAGCACGAGAACGGCTTCGTTAGCGACAAGGTACTGCCATGCCCGTCATGCCCACTGAAGTTGAAATTGTGGAACGGTTCATATCATCATCATCATCAACAACAATAACAACAACATCAGCCTCTCTACGCCCACTGCAGGGCAAAGGCTCTTCCCATTGATGTCCAAATATCCCTGTCTTGTGCTAACTGCGACCATTTTATCCATGCGAACTTCTTGATAATTTCGCTCCGCTTAACTTTGGCCGCTCACGGCCCCGCTTACCTTCTCTAAGGATCAACTCTGTTACGCTTATTTACCAATGGTTATCTTGCCTTTGCGTTACGTGTCATGCCCAAAACAATTTTTTTTTCGTATATCTACTAATATATCCTTAACACGCGTTTGTTCCCTTAACCCTCCGCTCTCTTGTCCTTGATGCTACACCTATCATCTTACGTTCCATTGCTTGCTGAGTCATCTTCAATTTATTTTGAACCCTTTTAGTGAGCCACCACGTTTCTGCCCCGTAGGTTACTACCGCTTAGATGTAGCTGTCATACACCTTCTTCTTGAAAAAGTTCATATATAGGCGCTGTATCTGCTGACATCATTGCTAGGAGGGTGGTAGCTCAGGAAGGGCGAAGTGGGATGTTGCTGGGTTTCGCGCCATGCTGCAGCAAATGCGTTGCCGTCTAACTTGATTGTTGAAACGTCGTAGAGGTCAAGCTTGAAACGTGGCAGCACTGCATAGCCAAACCTGCGTGGAAGCGCCCCTGCCACACACAACAGAACCGCACTCAACAGTGCATTAGCCACCTAAACTTGCGCCAACTTCTCTGTAAGCAGGGTCTAGCAACTGCCGTCCCGACAAGCGCGCACATTAAACTTGCAACGGCATTCCGGTTCGCATACGACTTGCTGGCAGCGTTCTATATTTCATGCATCCACCCGCCGCCACGTGAATATTTTACAATAAGCACTACGGTGAACCCTTTGCGACCGCTAGAATTTTTGGTGCTACTAACCATGGGCCACAAAACATTACTTCGCAACTCTGGTTCGTTCTCTCCACGGGAAACTCTGTTGCGGGCAGCAGCTGTACATTGACAGTGGGTGACGATCGCTACTTACAGCTGCATGCCTTGATTAGCTTTCCACTGAATGTCGCATTTAAAACGTTGGTTTATTTAGTCGCCTCACTGTTATTATTCATAATTATAACCAGTATATCTGCCACATCTGTAACCGTTATTCCTAAGTTGATTCATCTTCTCGAAGCACGTGCCCAAAGAGTTTAAGAGTTCTTCGGGGTATTTTATATGGTCATTAGGAGTATCCGCGTTAGCTAATGCATATGTAATAACCAGCATGCGCGCATGCGCAAAGGGGTAGGAAGCGGTACTCAGTTGGGGAAAAGATAAGAAGCAGGTTAGGATAATCCTAGGCCGTAAGTTTGGATATAGCGAAGCCCTGTGTTTTGTGTGTCGCACTTTTGTTATTATATTCCCGTTAAAAACAACTCCTTCCCAAAAAAGGTGTAAGAAAGGGATCTTGTTGACGCGCAGCGTAAAGGGTAAAGGGCAGAAGTCCGACCACGTAGTATTAAAAAACGTACTTTGCCTGTAGTGTGCGATTTCATAGCCAGCTCTTTCGCAACACTGAGTTTACTTTCTCAGGTTTACATTTCAGAAACACTCCGCGTGTGTAAACCAGCCACGATATGGTCTACAGTACAACTTTGTGTGATGCAATTTTAAAGTAATATAATCAAATCCGAAAACTTCGACACTGATGAAACACAAGTTCGAAAGACCAAAAAGCTGCGAAAGGAAACAAAGCCCCAAGCGCTGTGGCATCAGTACATAAAGTGCCTTATTGCATTTTTCGCGTATTCAGGACCTCCAGCTTCTCAAAAACGTTGTGTGTACGCATGCTGCAGAAATTGCTCTCAATTTCGTTCAAACGCGATTGGAAACTCTGTCAAAACAGTTTTGTATATCAGGGATTGCGCGTTACAAGTGTTGCACGGGACATAGCCAAAAGCGAAAACAAGATATCTCCCTGATAGTTGCCCCTCTTTCTGTTTTGCCTTCACTTCACCTTAGTAGTTCATACTGAAATCGTAAACTTCGCTAAATTTCATTCCAGTGCCGGCACATGCGACACATAAAAAGTAAAAAAAATGGTTGTAACTCTTTGCGTCGTTGAATCTTTCGCAACAAACATAGTACGACAATTGGCTTCTACGGCGACTGTATCATTACGCCAAGCTTCATTTAGATGCCCAATTATTTATCATAAATTACAGAATCTCATCTTACAAACTTGTCCGTGAATGAAAGCAGCTTCTCTGGATATCCATTTTTACGGGGAGAACGGCTCAAGATATTTTCCAAACATATATACATCAGAATTAAAGCTACACGATCTTCGCCAAAAAGTCGGCTTTGCCGCAAAATGCCCTCCGCGCACTGGAAAAGACACGAAAATCTACAAAGAAGGAAGCCATATAAGGCTTCACTGCAACGAATAAACATCCAGCTAGCATTAAAACATCAACTGCGATGGCAGGTAAAGCGTAAACGCACATACTAAAAAAAAAAATGCTGCAGAAACATAAGGAGCCGTGGATCGGAAATACTCCAACCTGCGCCGACGGAGGAAAAAGCGAACGTTTTCCTAGCGATGGCTGTCGTTTTCAGATGGCAATTCCTTTCGATGCGGAAGCACCAAAAAGTACTGATCGCAAGAATTTTGGAAAACAGTCGGGCCCGCGGTGAACACGAAGTTTTCGAGTCTGATGACCAGCCGCCTTTCGGCTCAGCATTGCTTCGCTGTACAACCAAACATTGCAATGTCAAGTTGTCAGTAAGAATTTTGAACAACATCAATCAGGAGGCCATTTCTTCGTTTTCGTGTCGTTCAGCCGTCGATAGCAAACTCCTTATTGCTGTTTCTTTCCGAAGGAATGCGGGCCTTGAAGTAGCGGGATCTGTTTTTCGGGCGGTGAAGCGAGGACGGCAAAAGTGACCTGCAGTGAGGGCAAAGGGCCTCAAAATACAAAGAGAAACAAGGAGTCGGCTTCTGCAGCTTGTCTTTCCCTTGTCTTTTACTGAAAGCTGACTCCGCAAAAGAAGTAGCACTACTCTATACTAACGGCCCCTTTGCGTTACTAGCTCCGATGAGAGTTTTATACTACCGTCGTCGTTTCAGTTGTAGTATGATGCCGGATATGCTTCGTTTGCTTTTTAGTTTGCTTTGGAAGACCATCATAGTTGTCCCTGTAGTAAAGAAGCTACATATTCCGGAAATTTGTCCGGGATACTTTATTTCCTTATCAATGTTTTCGTGTACTTATTCAACTTTAATTCAAAACAATGCTCAACATTTTAAGCAGTCGTTTGCAGTTATAGAGGGTCGATTTCTGACTGGACCATGTTAGACTTCGGTCAAGCTGGTGGGCTTACTTGACAACGACACAATAATTAGCGGTAGTGTTCCTCTCAGTGAGAGAGAGAGAGGTACTTAAAAAGGTATTTTATTCTTTTATTGTGCTATTTCTGTCCGCACGTTTGAGAGTTTGCAGGGCCAAATGTTGCACAGAGAAAACACACACGATGGAAAGAATGCACACGGACGAGCGCTAACTTCCAACTAATTCTTTATTCACGTAATTAAAAATATCTATCATTTGCCTTTGCAAGAACAATAACAACAGGAAACAAAAAAGTTATTAAATGATTGTACGGTTTAACTCGCCGACGCAACAAAGGCGACGAGGCACGCCGTAGTGGGGGGCTCTGGATTAATTTCGACCACCTTGGAATCTTTAACGTGCGCCAAAATCTCGTTCACACGGGCATTTTCGCTTTTCTTCTCCATCAGAAAACCGGCCGCCAAACAAGTACTCATAAAGAACGAGCGAATACACTTTACACGCGGCCAAAATTTTTCGTTAGTCACAGTGACTGGTAGCTTATGGCATCACATTGCAAGAAATTACTAAGTGCAAGAAACTGTAGTTCATGGTGAGATAGCGCAACCGACGGTTTGCTTACACAGTCGTTCCTTTCACACGCCAGCTGAGTATGTCGGCGGTTCAGGTTCCTACTGCATGTACATTTTAGCCCGCTCCGTTTTCTCATTAGTACGAAAATTGTTGAAAACGGTTCTAATAAATCGTGACTTGTAGCTTGATCATAATGTCGTGCCAGCGAATGTTATCCCCGACTGCAACTCTAGCCTTGAAGACTTCGCGCACAGATTTTTTACATCTATTTTGATCAGTCTTCTGGCCACACCAAAAAAAGTGGTGGTAATAAAATTTCTATTTCCTTTTTGGTTTTCTGGGCTTATGGCTGTACTTCGTGTCATTTTTTAATACACAATAACTCCAGTCAGCAATACCTGCAGGGTCTCTTAGGTTATGCAAACAGAAGGTAAGCCGCTGCAGCAAAATAACATACGAAGGATACCTTTACTAACCATGCAGGGTTTTTGTTGCTGAAGTTTTATCGCCATTATCGCTCCGCCACACTTTTCTGGCATAACATTTCCAGAAACGCCATACTTGGGGCAGTTAAGCAAAACACTATTCCATCAGCAGAAGTGGCGCGTTTTTTTTTACTTTTTTTAATGTCGGGAACTTATATACATGTTTATCCTGTCTCAGAAGTATGCCTAGGGGAAAAGAATTCGCTATTTTGTTTCCCTTGACGACAGGCTGGAAGCACATGCATTCAGAGTAAGGTAATATTTCTGAAGGGATAAGTGTTTTGTAGCGCGAGCTACAATGGCCGAGGTCGAGCAGTTTTTCGTGACTCCTCGAGAGCCGTGCCGCGCAAGCGCGGCACATGGCGGCCCGGTCCACTTGATGATCATGGGAGGGGTGCCCGGGTGTGGAACTGAAGGCTCGTGCATATCGGCAATATAGCGTTGCGTTTGGCAGTGTGGTATAGCGATGGAGAAGGAGAGCGAAATGGCGCACAGCTGGCGCACCTAAGCCGCTCACGCCGCTACTGGACTGTACTGAATTGAATAGGGTTGGATAGAATTGGATTGGATTGCATTGGAAATAGAGTTAGCAGCAGTAAGCATGATAATCAGCTATGCCTACACGACCAGAAAACGTAAGATTAACCAGCTCAACCTTAGCTCACGCTACGTATATCCTGGTATAGCCGAGCTGAGCCACAGCTAATTTATGAAATGTTTAGATGGCGGTATGAACGACACTCATATTATTCTAGGAATTTGTGTAATAATCACTTCACCGTTCATTCTGGCTGCCACTGGAACACAGGCATTAACTATAACGCAGAACACGAATAGAGCTTGGTTGTTTGTTTGTTTATAATAGTAGTAGTACTACTCTGGTCACGTCGGTCGGGCGCGTTTCTCGTTCGGACCGCACTCCAGTCCCGTAGCAGTACTCCGGTCACTTCAGTTGGAGATTGGGCAAAAAATTTTAAATTTATTCTACTGCTGAAAAGATTGCTTACACTTTCTTGCAGGTCGTACAGTGAGAGAGATTAAGGAGTACAAAAATACGCTGGACGGTAAATAGATGTATAATCATCATAAATAGTTCACTCGCATGCCATCACGGCATGAATTTATGAATTCGCTTCATTGGCAAGAAGTTGCGGTCTGCATGACAAATTTAGCATTTCGTTTTTGTGTGTTAATGTGGTACTGTGAGAAAATATTTTCTGGTGTTTACTGAAGTGGTTGGAAACGCTTGCAATAAAGCTTGTCCAGTAGCGTGAATACAATGTTGTGCCAGGGAGTGTTATTCTTGAAGGTATTTCGCGTAAGATTTCTTACATTTATTTTGATCAGTATTCTGTACAAATAGGAAAAACAAAATGATGGTAATACAATTGTAGCATCATGAATTGTGGTGCCTCTGTTCGAGGGATAAAAATGAATCAACTCTTCAACAAAATTGATAGAGGATTTATTTTTGTATGTATGTATGTATAAGTGTGTGTGTATGTGTGTGGGCGCGTGCGTGTGTGCTGGAGCGCGCGTGTGCGTGCGTGCGGCAGAAACAGCAGAAGCAACAGCAGCACATTATCTGGTTTGCACAGACCGTGTATTGCAATCACTATACCAGGTATTTCATTACAAGGCCTTTCAAGACTTGGCATTAAATCTAAGCTTATTAGTTCTACGGTCGCATTCGGGAGCGTCCTCCTGCACTCACCTTGTATTGCGTTGTCGTGCCGATTGAGCTCCCTCTACTGCGTCAATTTTTCTTCGCTTCCTATTTAGATACAATGGCTCAGTAGAAAACAGCTACACGGCTACAAGACCTGCAGGCTAGCTTATCAGAAACCGAGCAGCCACCCTGAATCTACTTAACCTGCTGTGAAAGCAAGTCTCGCTCACCTCACGCTGTTCATGCCACATTCATCGCGGTCGCTTATTAGACTGCCCTTGACATTACCAGCTGGTACGCGCTTCTGTGTGTGCCCTAACCATGCTGACGGAATACGTTTTCAATGCGCATACTAACTTGTTACTCGGAGATCATTTTTAAAAGCGGATCTATTCTTCGGCTGCGTTTGACGAATGTCTTTTGTGGTATCGGGACCCGCTCGCTCCGGAGCAGGTTTTCCTGCCCCGAAAATAACGCTTCCAAGTATAGAAAAAAATCACAAAAAAATAAACGAATGGGACAAATAAATTTTTTTTTCCTCAACCTTCTCATGTGCGAAGTTTCTTAGAAAGCGGTTCAGCTTTCCTTTGTATCCGTACGCTTACATTGAGGTGGATGCCATATCTGCCTGCGCGGAAATTACTCTTCCTTGGGAATTTACCCAAGATCTGGTTCATGAACACCTGTCGTTCCATTCCAGTTATTGATGAATCTGCTTTCGAGCTTCAAATGCCTAGCCTCCTTGTTAGCCAAGTTGGTAGAGCCACTTTCGTGGGTAGGCGGCGGTCTCGGGAGCGAATTCTGGCCCCGGAAATGTTTTTCTTCAACTGCAAAGTTTGTGCTTTTCTTTGTAGCTGTACGGCTCCGTATGAGCTTGGTTTCTGTAAGCTGACCTTCCCACATTGCCTGCTCCGCAGTGTAAGCGCGTTCATTCAAGGAGGCAGCATGATTTGAGAAAACGGCTTTAGCTCTTGGGTTACCGAAAACATCCCGAAACAATTTATACCACAATCAGGCGCTAAGACGACTCTACTACCATTTCGAGTTCCATTAATTTATCCAAATCAGTTTGCCACAGCAAAGAATTGCTGTATGCTTCCAATATATGGTCATCTCAGATGGAATTATGGTCACAAAAAAACGGCTGGAATTTTTGGTTATTGGAACTATAAGCAGAAACCTTGTGCAACATTTCACCTTTTAAACAACACTAACATTGTGCACAAGCTATAACTACAAACTGTTAATAATATTGTTAAAGGCAACCCTCGCCTCCTCTGTTTCAGCAGATTTCACATTTTTTGGGGCTGGGTTTACATTTTTCCCGCTTTTCTTGTGCGAACCACTTTGTCTTCTTCAAAAATGTGACTTATGTACTTCGTATACGCCTTTCTTATGCGAATACGATGAGAAATTGGCAGTATAGAATAAGAATAAATGACCAAAGGCACACGTAAAATATTAAAAATGAGAGATAAGCCAGAATTATAACTTCGCCCCCTAGTATGGAGGCATGTGTTACGAACCCCCTGAATATTACCCTAACCGTTAGTACACTTGGGCGGAGATGTTGGATTCTATACTCACAAACCCGAGTAACGCGCGACAAGATTGATTGACTCTGATGTGTTCGTGACACTGAAAACACAAGGATGTGCAACAAAACGGCACTTTCCCTTTGTTTCAACCTTACACTCATGGGATTTTTCTGCAGATATGTTAGCGAAATTCGCACATCAGCGCCGCAATTCCCGGCAAAAAATGCCTACACAAGTCCCATATTTGACGAAACTGACAGCCACGCGTTGCTGCCCTGCTACTACTCTTGGGGGTTATCGCCACGCGCCATTCGTACCGACCCGCGAAGAGGCAATCTGCGCGGGGAAAACTCCGTCCCTTCAAGCGTCATTTCGCCCCCTCTGTCTCCTTGTAATGACAGGCTGTCAAGTGCAGAGAGACCAGCGGATTCTCCCGGTTGGTACGCAAAAGACAATCTTTCATTCGGGGCGAAAACATTTAATCATAATAATCAGTGGCAGGGCTTTCGCGCATGTAGGGCATGGGCGGTGTTCTACGGGCCTTTATAATAACGCCCAAATTTTCCACACAATAAAAGCAATCCATATGAGCTGCATCGTGAGGTTTAAATTGTGAAAAAATAAAGAATACAGCAGAATATGGTCGCCCCACTCCTACCCACCTGTACAAAGAATCTTATGGTAAAGTAGTCGGACGTTAATCTCCTTACCGGTCATTGAACGTGCAGTGTTCCTAATTTCATTCATTGCACTCCCCGTCACCACCAGTTTTTGCCGGGGAAACAAAGGCCGTGCATGTGGAATGCGCAATTGTCCGGCAAATTTGCTGCAAATTATTTCGGCCTGTCCGAGCATAACACGCACGGCTTTCTTCAGGCCTTCGTCACATCACCTAAAAATAAGGGCATACAGCAAAAGACGCATTAGACGTGCAACAAAAATTGCCCCAGTGCCAAGTAGATAAAGCATTATAAAATTATTCAAGATAAAGTCATGCAATATGCAAGATAAAATTATGTGGAAAAGTTTGCCCTCCACAGGGTAATATTACGCCGAAAGCCACCCAGCCGAGCGCTGTCAGCGCAATGGCGGCCTTTCTTAGTTGTCGTTTAATGAAGGTGAGATCATACTTTTTTCATCTTTTCATGCCTAAGACTCTAATGCTTTCTGTCGAGAGGTGTCTGGGTCAAACAAAAATGATTATATAGCCCACAAAGGTCCAGTTTGTTTGTTACTTTCAGGGGAACAAGCACAAGAGTAAAATAATAAAGCAACTTCAACCGCTTAGACGAAGTGCAGCAAAGGAAAATCATCTTATATGGTAAAACTAAATTGTAATTGGCAATTGCTTGATGGCCAAGAACAATCCAAGGATTTGTTTGAAGTGCGCAGAATTTTCAACATAACTGAGTTTTGCTGGGAGAGGATATAGGTTGACGTTGCAAAGAATGCGTTTTGGTGAACCAACGGTGAGCCTGTAAAATCTCTCGGCGCCTTTGGTCGAGCCTACTTGCTGGCCAAAGGAGAAGTTGGCTTTTTCTACTTGACAGCAAAACAGGAATAGTTTTTTGAGCTGTGACCATCTGAGGAGAGCTTTCATAGCTGTTTGTGAAACCGCTTTCGCGACTAATTCATAATTGTGGGCGAGTATGCGGCGTCTCCTCCAATTCCTTACTTTTTCAGCGTCGGTAAGGCTGGGAAGGTAGTTGTAATACACCTTAATAAAAAGGTCATAAAAGTGTTGTGAAGGCAGTATTTACTAACTCCTTAGGAACCTTACAACTCCGCGGTACAGTACGTAGGCTCCGCCACTAGCGACTGCATGGCTAGGAAATTACCTGGGTGTAGGAAGTGGTATATACTAGATTAATGTCATGCTTATGCATACACACTAAACTTTATTACACCCTTTTTGGCCGAAAACGGTGTAAGAATCTTGTCCCATCGCGAACACATTCAAATGGTGTTAGGGCGAAAAAAAGATGTACGGATGAAAAACGGGTGTTCGTGTGAACACCCTAAAATAAGGGTGTGGAAAGCCTAGCAGCTACTAGTGGCAATGTGAATCGGCGGAGCGCGCAGTATTCAACACATACAGTCAACACGCACAACTTACACTTGGAACACAAATGAATTGAGCAAGAAAACCAAAAGGATGCAAGTGGTATACGGAGTGCATACTCACTTAGCAATACGTGTACTCTTCTTGCTTTTATATCCAGCAGAGGAAAAACCCCTGATTGAGTCGGTGGGTGTCATGTGTCAAGGGCACCCCCGAACGGGGGATGCATCAAAACCCCTAGAAAAGGGACAAAAAGAACAAGTAAATGGCTATTTCAAGTGCGCGCCAGGAGCTCACCGATTAAAGAACGCCAGCGCCTGAACACCGAGGCATCATGGTAAAATATGGCAGCGCCCTGGTCCTCCAATCAGAGAACGCCGCGCAAGAGACCAGTGGCGTGGTGACCATATATGCACGTCGGAAAGGCCAGGAGCCAATGAGAGTGCGCCACGAGAGAGCCCCGAGGGGTTCAAAGCGGGAGCCCAAAGAGAGGGGGCAGGGAAGAAACCGAGAGGCGTGAAACAAGGAGGCGGTAGGAGCACTCGCGCAGCAAGGAACGAGCCATGGGGACGCGGCCAGGCCATCGACCATGCCATCCGATCCTGGGCGGGAGCCGGGCCGACTTCATATCGGCACCGTCATCCATGTGCACCCCAAATCTGCGTCTTCGTGGCTCCAGCGGCATCGGTCGGGCACCAGCGGCCAACGTCTCCGCTCCATCGACCTTCGCTTCGACGGCCCCGAAAGGCTACGTTCGTGCCGAGCCTACCTGGGACCTCCAGCGGCAGAGACTACAAGGGGGTGCCCACCCAGGAAACACGCTGCTCAAGGGATGACGGCGCGCGTCGAACGCCGGCATGAAGGACCTCGAGCGGGAGCGGCTACCAGGGGGTAGCCGCAGAGGAAACGTCAGGGCGCGCGGAGCCCACGCCGTCCAAGGAACGACCGAACGCATCGAGCAGCGGCATGGAGGAGAGACGAGGATGGTTACCACCGAGTCGCGCCCACGCAAGGGTGCGTCACGTCAGCGCCGACGACCGGGGTGGGCCAGTTTAATAGGGACGCAGTCATAGGACACACCTAGGAGGTTGTGGCGGTAGAGAGACCACTTAGGACGTGATGAAGTGAGCTGATTTGAACTACTAGTAGTTCTGTTGAACTTTATTGTAGAGAGTTTGGGCTTTGCCTTGAATTGTATTTTGGGATTTTTAATTAGGGGTTGAATGATTGGCGGTTTTTTGCGCAATTTTTTTAGTAGTTTGCTTTAGGGTTGTCCAGTGTGCATTAAAAGTATGGTTTGTTAAACCTGTCAACGGCTTTCCTGCGCCCATCTCTCTGACCTGGTAAAGACAACCTCACCATCCGTTCACGTGATAGTGGGCTTGATGAAAGAAACAGATATTTTAGCGCTAATTTTGCAACTATGAATTTTATTATGAGAATATACAAATCAACACGCGGATTTTCAAAACCTTAGGTAGTATTTAAGTTCCGTAACTTATAGTATTTTATAAAACACAAAAAAATCTTCGCCGCCATCTCAGCACCCCTCACAAAGGGTGCTCGTTATTTCAACACCCGTTTTCGCAGAAGAGTGTAAAGCTAGAAATTAGGGTGTTAGAAACTAAGAACAAGGGCATAAAGAAAAAGGGTGTAAGAGAAAGGGCGTAATAAATTACCGCCAACTAATAAAAAGGTGAAGAGACCTCCAAATTTGGAGGCGTTCGGTACCGGTTTACACGGGTGGTCTGAAGATTTTCTAAAAGCGCGGGTTGTGTACTTCACGATGTTTATTTGTGCACCTCACGATGCTTATATTAGTATGAATTGGAATAATTTATTACCAGTGAAGCTGTTTGAGCTTGAGCTAGTTTCGGTGGCGTTAGCAAAAAATACAAGTAAAAAGAACTGCGGCACCTGTAAATGGTGTACCACCGCATATAGGGTATTATAACAGTGAAGTCGGCTTTTGAGCTTGTTATGCGCAACCAGGACAAGTTTAGAAATAGGTACAATGGGAGGTACTAGTTTGAACAATGAGCAGTTAAAGATCATCGCTGATAGAATGGAAGATGAAATCAATAAATACTATTAGCAACACAGCGCGAAAAAAAGACCAAGGACGAGACGAAGTCCTTGGTCGTTTTTCGCGCTGTGTTGCTAATGGATTACCAACAAGCCGAAACCCTCAGGCTTTTAGGTGAATACACACCCAGAAAAAGTTGGGATTATGACGAAATGATTGCGTTCATAAAGGGTAAGATGAATGAAGCAAAGCAACAAAACCTATGGAAAGGGAAGAGAAAACCGAGAAGCTGGTGAAATAAGGAAATAAAAGAGGCTTTTAACCAGCAAAGAAATGCATCCAGAGAACACAGAGAAGTAAAAAGAACACGTACGGAACCGGAAGTAGTGAGGAAAAATGGGATATCTACCGGGGGAAAAAAACTAGAAGCGCAGAAAATGGTTCAAGCAAAGATCAAGCAGAAAAGCGAACAATGTATGGCAGAAATACGGCAGAAGGACAAAAACGCATCCAAGAAGTTTTGGAACCATGTAAAAGGACGAAGCTCAAAAAATGATATCCATCAAAAATTCTTGATTGATGAGGAGGGGAAACATTTAGGCGGAGAGCACGCGTTGGCGCATATTCATCGAGTGATTAGTGAGAAGTTCAGGGCAATAGTGATAAGGAATCCTACACCGATATCATCAGCGCCACAGAAGACTGCGGAAAGAGAAATAAGTTTGAGCAACATTGACTGGAAAAAAGCAGAGCAAAAGGTTCCCCCCTGACAGCAGTGGGCCCGGATGAAATTCCAATGCAACTGATAATCCAGCTTGGACCTAAAAGTAAGGAATCTTTTATGAGGCAACAGTTAAGGGTATACAAACCAAACAAATACCAGAGGCCTGGCTAGAAAGTATGATGAATTTAATATGTAAGGCAGAGGCAACAAAGCCAGTATTGATTCATACAGACCACTCACAGTAACGTCAGTGGTGTATAGATTCGTACACAGGTGATAAAATCAGAAATTCAAGCATGGATGGAAGAAAATGAAATATTTGGGGAAGTGCAGAATGAATTTAGACCAGACAGGCGATTGGATGATAATTTGTTCTTGATAACACAATGCATTGAAATTGCGAAAGCGCAGAATAGACTACTACGGATCAGGTTCTTGGACATTAAAGAGGCATGTGACAACGTAAACAGAGAACTGCTGTGGAGAGTGCTGAAACTCCAGGGATTGGATGACGAGGTACTAGAGTTCCTTATAGCAATCTATAAATGCAATAGAGTGGTCCTTAGTGGGGAAGCACAGAAATGCGCCCAGCAGGTCAACATCCATCGGTGACTGAAACAAAGATGCCCTTTGAGCCAAGTACTATTTATGCTTTGCAGGGAAGGGTTAGAAAAAAAACTGTAAGAAAGCCAAGTAGGGTTAAGCCTCAACCATATGCTGCAAAGCGAAGTGCTATAACAGCGTATTCCGGCAATGTTATACGCAGACGTCATTGTTATGTTAGCTTATAGCCGGACCGATACACAACGGCTAAAAAATATTGGCGGCCAGGAAGGCACCGACCTCGGGTTAAATTTTAGCGCAGAAAAATCGGGAACAATGGTTTTAAATTTCGCTACCACTGACGCAGTGTCTATCCAGCTAGGCGAATTAACCAGAGTGAATGAATATATATATTTGGGGTTGAGGATATATGAAGGGAATAACTACTTAAGAACTCACGATGAGCAACTTATGGGGAAAGGAAAGGGAACCGCAGCTATAATGAAGCATAGAGCTCTGGGGGGGTATAGCAAATAAGAAGTAGTGAGAGGAATGTGGAAAGGAGTAATGGTTCCGGGCTCACATTCGCGAATGCTGTACTCTGCTTAAAATCAGACGTTCTCGCAGGCCTTGAAGTGAACTGGAGAACGGTAGGCCGTTTGGCTTTAGGCGCGCTTGGAAAAACAACTAACGAAGCAGTACAGGGAGATATGGGCTGGGTGTCGTTTGAAGTTCGAGAAGCACCGAGTAAAATATGTTTTGAGATGAGGTTGAGAGCAATGGATCCACGAAGGTGGGCAGCTAAGGTTTTTAGGTACCTATACTTCAAAAGTGTGGACACGCAGTAGTTAAGGATGACTAGAAGGCTAACGATGAAATGCGGAAAGAACAGTGGAGGATATAAAACAGCCAAGGTAACCAAAAAAGAGGCAAGGCAGATTGAAACAAATAAATGGAGAGAAGAAATGAAAGCTAAAACGTCGTTACAGATGTACAGGGCTGAGAATTAAACATCAGAAAGGAAAATTTCTGCGATGATTCCCTGGGGAGATCTCTGATTTTTAAAGCTAGAGCACGTTGCTTGCAAACTAAGAGATTTGTGGGGAAGTATTCACAAAATGATGGGGTATGCGTGGTCTGCGGAAAAGCAACAGAAACTATACCGCACATAGTGTTAGAATGTGAGGGTATCTAACAAAATCTACATGAGGGACATTTTCTGCTCCCAGAAGCCCTAGAATTTAAGGGTAGCACAGAGGAAGTTAACTTCAAGGCTGTCGAGGCGACGGAAAGAAAATGACAAAGCTGCTGGACAAAAAGCAGAGAGGGGAATATTGCTTAGGACAGGTGCAACATGTAACAGAAAAAAAAAAGTATTTTGTGCCGAATAGATTTTTTGTGCCTATCCTAAGCAGCGCTAGTATTAAACGAAAAGTATAAAACATGAGTAAATTAGTCCTTTTTCGTAAGATGACATGTCATCTCTCCGCTACAAAGGGGAAATCAATAGCAATCAATCAATCAAATGTGTGAGCACAAGGTTCGATTGCGTGTGCGCACCTCCTACTATGCCAATTCAAAGGTACCAGTCTTTTTTGTATTCTAAAGGGCAAAAAACATTGGCGCAGCTTGCAATACAGGTGCAAGGCTGGAGACACAGCATAGCTGGTGGTCGACCTAGCTTGTTTAACCCTTGGATCCCCAGGCAGGGGGGGGGGGGAGGGGGGAACACACTGGAACAGTCTTGTGAAATACGGTTAAACTTGTCCTCACCCGTCAGCCGTCATTCTAGCTTAGCAAGTACATTGGCAAGCTTAGCAAACATAACAAAACATAGCAACACCGGAAGAAACTAGGTCTCCCCCTAGCTCCGCTGTTCTTTTTTTTTTTAAACTGAACACCGTTTCAACACCCTACAGAAAGCCAAGCGTGTTGCAGTCGGTAAACATGCTTTTCGGCTCACGACTACAGTCTTTTTAGTTTTGAAGGTTCAAATTGGTGTTTCACGTGCCAACGCTAACCCTGGAGAATTAGGTGCACCGCTTACGGAAATGAGCCATCATTGCATACGAGCAAATATTTCTTTTCTGCGTTTAAAAACTTCTAGCAAGTAGAGAAGTATATGAGGGGGTGTCTTGTTCTTTGCAGAGCTATTATGCATCCAAGCATGGCATTATTCAATGAACAGTTGAACACCTTTTCCACGCCATTTCCACACCCTACGAAAAACCAAGGGTGTTGAAGTTGATCAACACCCTTAGGGTGTAGAGCTAAGAAAAGGGTGAGGAGATTATGGAAAAAGGGTGTAAAGGTCTCCCAACTTTTCTTTTCTACTTAAGTTACACCCTTTTTTTGATAAAAGGGTGTAAAAAGTGTAGTGCGTAGGTTAGGCGCGGAGAGCTCGTAAACGCATGATGCTCAGAAGGGTGTCATCGTTAGGGCTTTACTAGTGAAGGTGGCGGTGCGCACTGTCTGCCTCATCTAGTAACCCTGACTAGTGGTGCATTTACTACCTCCAGGTACTAAGTACCTGTTAGTGTTCCGTTAGTGAATGCCACAATGTTTTTTGTAACAGTGTAGTTACCGGACAATCCACACGTGCGGTGATGTCATTAGGCCTACACCGTAAAGTAGCGCTTGAATCGGGACGACATTCGGCGCGGAAGTACGGGTAATTCTATTTCAGACTAACGAAGTGCGAAGCAGGGCAAAATAGTTTTACATCATGCTATGGGTAAAAGGTACCGACGGTTGAGATGCATCCTTAACGTTAGCCCTAAAGTTACGTGGACATGCGCCTTGTTCGCGTTGCTCGCGTGTTATATGTTTGCTGCACTGTGTGATCGCATGATTCCGTAGATGACGCATGATGGCACCATCAAATTCTGTGCGCACACACTCAACATTGCATAGATTAGCAAAGAAAACAGTGCGTGGGAACGCGCGAGATACTAGAAAGACTGTAACTTCTGCAGATACAAGGCTTAAATTGCTTATGTGCTCATTGCTCATCTCAATCAGGCACTTTGGGGCCGAACCCCGCAATGTATTCAAGAGGCGTTACTTTATGCAGCTGAAGTCTCGGATCTACACTGCTGAAGAAGATGCTCACCGGGCCAGATTTTTTTAAAATTTTGCTGAGTTGCTTTATAATCGAATTACTTTTTATTGTCGTTGCACCCTCGGCTGTTGAGGGCGAACAAAGGAGCAGCGGGATTTCGACAATACAAAACAATAAGGAAAAGTACGAGGGCACCTAAGCAGTTCTTTTGGCTTGTGAATGTGAAAGAAAGAATGTTCATCCCTAATTCAGGACACGCCTTGTTTCGTCTCACGTCGTCGAGGGGCTTTAAACTCTTGCCTCTGAAGACGCTTTGTTTTTCGATCCGTCTTAACGCTTTCGATCGGCTTCCATCTGTCTCCTACGTTTTGTGCCCCTGATGGTTCAGAAGGCCGTTGAATGAAAGAGTTGAAGAAATTGGTGAATTACTCAGCTTGTTTTTCATTTCCCTTCTTTGGCAATACACTAGCGAAAGCGACCAGCTCTCGCTTTGGCCGGGTTTGATGGTGCGCTGTTAGACGCATTATGGAGAGGCGATTTTTAAAACTGAGATTTGTACGGCTAAGCCAAAAAAACTTGCCGTAGCGTGTTCGAAGACAGTTCTTTCGGCGCAACCTAAGGCGGATGGGGGGAACAACCAGGTTGGACGAATTAACAGTAAGGGGCAGAGATTGGCAGGGTATATGGAAGACGTATCTGTACCCTCGCATCTACCGACTCCGGTATGTAGGGACAGGAATTAAATGGAGGTGGAAAGGGGCTTACTTGCAGCAGACCGCGCACTAAGCGAACTACTGATCCCAAACGACAATAGGGGTCCGAGGTCACGGCGGTGCAGGCGGAGCTGCATCAACGTGACAATGGCAAACACCAGACGCACATTACAGCTTGACTGGTTAACAATCTGTACGGAGTGCTTAAGCACACTTTTCTTTTACAGATGCCGATGCCCGACGTCGGCATTCTCCCTCCGCTTGCGCCATTAAATGCCTCGTCATAAGAACGTCTGGTGCAGTGTCACGCCTACGCAGGAGTCGCTTTGTGCTGCGAATGTCGGATGGCAGCTTTTCACCCAAGGAGCCTTTTGGGGTTTCGCCTGAAAAGGAAGGCCATGCCACTGACATACGACTAAATTCATTGTTTCGACGTTGACGTATATACGTTGAATAAAAAACAAAACAAAAAACAGGACGAACATAATTACTAGGCTTCTCTCAAATGAATGTTTCTAATAAAACTTCCATGTCTTCAAGGCGACTTTAGGAGTGGCTTGGGGTACTGAGGTATCCCAAGCCGGACTCAATTGCACAAAAACTACCTTTTATCCGGTGCAAATGTGAGTTTTTGAAAATGCTTGTAGGAAGCACGTTGATATCACCACCCTTGAACGAGATTCGAATGAGACTAGTCAAATTAAAGAAGCGGCTTGCTGACGCGCATGACACGCGCTCCGATGCGCATGTCACGTGCTCACGTGATTACGCGGACAAAAGAGCTTGAGGGATAGAGACCTGATCAATCTTTGCACCCGTAAATCGCAAGATAACAATGGTGAATTAAAACATGTTCAAAATTTATTGAGATAGTGAAACAATAGGCACTCAAGGACTCGTTTTGTCTCTGTCAAAAGTTACTAAAGCGGCAGGAAAACACAAGACTCGGTTACTGTTAGTATTTTAATTGAAGAGGCAGTAGGTGGTCCATGTATTCGAGGAAAAGGTTACTTGAAATGAGGGTGATACTGGGTTTAATGCAATGCCGTTAGTGTTAATCTAAAGCTTATATTTTGGTGTTGTGAATGTGCAGTTTAGGCTGCGGTAACATCAATAAAAACCTACTAAGCACCGAAGTCGTTCTTGTCAAGACAACGTACAATGCAAGCAAAAATTCAGGATTTGGTAGGAAGTAGGTAAGATTGCTTTTTAATCACAAATGAGCATGCCAAATAGCTCAGCAGAGTAGTGGATTGGACGATTTGGTATTTTATAGTTGGCGAAGGTTTTAAAGCGCAGCACAAAGTCGTTTTGTGCAGCGCTTTAAAACTTTCGCAAGCCATATAGCTTTCGTAAAGAGATTTCTCTAAAAGCACGATGAATATATATTTTCCATCTTGGCACAAAAAAATTGAGTATGTTTTTGACTTCCGCACTTTCTCGCAGAAAAAGGCATTGGGGTAGTGCGTTCGGTAAAAGAGAGGCTGAAATGACCTCGTGAGCAGTTGGTGGTAGGCGCTTTCCACATGGCCAGCGAGATAACGGGTGGTATGAGACGCTATTGCTCACCCGTTTCTGTGCAACAGGCTCGCTCTGGAGTTTGGTTGACCAGTGTACTGAATGCTAACCACGCGGAGTAACAAGCTGATCGATCTACGTGTGTTCGCAAGACAGGCGCCCGACCTGCCTTTTAAAAAGAGTATAACTCAATTCTCACACAGTCGTAGCCAAAGATCATAATTCTGGCGTGTGGAGAAACTGCTGCACTTTTATGCAACAGCGCAGGGTGGGCATGTGCGCTGTTGTCAAAGTGCAGAAAATATTTTTTACTCTAATCGCATAAGAAGATTACCTATCACAAAAGATTACCTCAACTACAAGTAGCAACTATCAAACGGCTCAACATTCCAGAATACAGGCGGCCACAAAAGAGAATGAACAAAGCTAGCGCAGCGGAGAAACTATCCCCGCGACAAAATTCCGACCCAGTGCCTGCTGTCGAAATAGCTGAGTGCGCATGCACTTCGCTAGTCAGTCACTGCGCATGCGCATGCACTTTAGTGCGCATGAGTGAGCATGCACTTCGTTAGTCAGTCACTGCATGTCAGTTGTCAGTTTCGGTGGCAGCGCCTCATTTCTCTCGAATTCGGGGTCAGGCGGGGTCGGGCGGCACAATTGGGTGCAGCGGCCGGCTCCCGGCGGCATATCCTCAAGTCGTGTAATGTTACCGGTTTACCTTTGAGATACTATGCGCGTCAGAAGCTTGGCTATTATCAGTTTGTTATCAGTTTAGCGTTGACGCAAGTGGAAGATAAAGCTTAGGCGTGCCTCAACAGTGGCCGGTCGGTATGTGATGTACGGACAGCTAATATCAATGCTTCCTCCGCCGCTTCTCTTGATATCAAGTTTGTTTGTCCGTTGACGGATCATGTGCATTTACTCTATTAAAACATGAACACTTTACACATTCCAAAATTTATGCATCTTTGTGGAAATTCAGGGCGTTACTCGGTTGGTGAGATTTCATGAATTCATTCCGGTTTGGGTTTGTTTTTTTCTGGCTTCTTTGTCTTCTTCTTGTGATGGCTGTGTAAAAGACATTTAAAGACTATAATCTTTCTCGGGCTAATTAAACAACAAAAGCTTGGTCTCTGTGTATCTCTGTCTCTCCCTCAAACCAGGTGTGTGAACAAACGCTAAGAGATCTTAGACGGGGCGTTAATATCGTAAAAAAATTTTCAAAACACTAAATCCGGTGCCGTACTTCACACTTGTAAACACTGTTGAGCAAAAAGAAAATATTCTGCCTATTCGAAGCGAAAGAAATATACAGAACGGATACTAGCCCTCTTCTTTTATTTAAATATAATTTATGCAAATAAACTTTATATTAATTATTCTATTTATTTATTTCGCACATACTACTAGCCTAAATAAGGCTTTGTCAGGGAAGGGTACAGTAGTGAAAGGTCAACAACATACATGATCATTTACACATAGTTCAACAAGAGTAGCAAGATGCCTGGGCCTCGGTTTAAGCAATCCTAACGATAAGGCCCGCGAAGTCACATACATAGTGCGACACCTTCTCGATAACAGAGTTCAAAAGCAAAAACAAAGCGTACTATATAACGTAGTAACAAGGTAATGGTTGGACAACCCAGGCAAAAAAGAGTCAAGGGACGTAGAATCAACAAGTTATTGGGTTAACATATCCCATTCTCTGATGGCTTGCGGAAAATAAGAATAGCTGAACGTGTCTTTATGAAATATGCATTCGAGTAATTTTTTATTGCGTTTTGTTCGAAAATTCCTAGTATCAGTACGTGTTACAAAGCGATGTTTGTCCATTTTTAGAGAATTGCTCTGGAGGAGAAACAAATTTTACTCGAAGGTAATTTGCTCGATCGCTCATTGTTGGGAGCCCTGCTAATTGTAACAATTCAGTTTGTGAATCCTGACGACGGTATTTATTATAGATGAATCTGGTTGCTCTTCATTGTACAACCTCCAACATTTCTACTGCACACTTAGTGCATGGGAAGCAGCATATGATGCTATATTCGATGATAGATCGAACGAGTGAGGAGTATGAAGTAGCTTGGATTTTGCCTAAACGTGTCGGAGGGAAAGAAGTGGTGATGGTGATTTAGTTGTAATGTATAAAACGTGTTTGTTCCATTCTATAACCATATTTTTTGTTACATATTTCAAGAGCACTTTAAAAACAATATTTATTTCACAGCATACAATAAATGGCTCGCGCTGAGGCATGGATCTAGTGTCCCAAGCACCAGGCATGAACTCTGTGCTCAGCTTCCCAAATAGCACCAAAAATCCCAACAGATACCGCACCAGCATTGCGAATACCGAAAAATTGAAGTCAAATAAGCAAAAGTGTTTTGCGTTTTTAATGGGAGGGCCAATACTTGAGGGGAACATGGGCGGTGGAGGAGACAGAAGAGGCAGTTACGTTACAGAGACCGCAGAACACTAACATGTTCCGGAACCATTTGCAGCAGAGGAAGTACACACAGGGTCAATTTGTCAATTTGTTAGTTATTCCTATTTTGATAATTTGTTAAGTTTCTCTTTTTCTTTTAAAAAAATTATATGATAATCTACCTCGATTTATACTTTTGGAACTAATGAATTCGTTAGCTACGATGATTAGAAGTGTTTGTCCAGATGTACGGCGTTTCACGGTTGGTGTTGTGGAGTGCTCGGCAAAGAATGCTCACAAATTAAAGGAGGAACCGACAAAAATGCTGTCTCGACGCCGTACGGGACCAACTATATGCACATTTTCAGTGCATGACATAGGCTGCAAGGAATAGCGGCGTTCACTCGTCATGTAGCGTAGGGCGGCGCCGCCTCTTACTTTGGAGAGAAACGAAGTGTTACGGCGAAAATCTAGAAAACTGACATACATTTACTAGTGAAGTTCTTCGACCATACGCACTAAGCTATGTCGATAGCAGCCGTTGTACCACAAGGTGTCACACCGACATTTCTCCGTTTTAAGTTGGGGCCGCCTCTACGTAGGATGGAGTCTAAAAAGAAAAGTAAGCACGCGCACTTTTGCCACAGTGTTTGTGAATACATTTTCACCCCCAGTTTTACGAGCAAATGAACGAACCGCAACGATTATTTACTACCTTCGACATTTCGTAAATTGCCCTGAGAGTTTCCCTTCATCAAGTCATATCGGTGATACCACCTGAGAAAGAAAACGGTGAAATAACTAAAGGTACATCAAGACACCTTTTCTCATTTCACCCGCAAACACGTTTTTTAAGTGCTACGAAACAAAGACCAAGAAAATTCACGGATGTAGAAAAACATTCACCCACTGGTCAGAAAACGTTTACCGAGTGAAAATACTCCGAGCCAAATAAAAAAAATTGGGCCCATCTCCCCGCTAGGGGGAATCGAGTAAATGCGTCGCATAGGGGTTGGTGTATTGCGTAACGTTTAGTGTTTGGGGAGTTGGTGGTAGTGAATGCGTTGTATCAGCAGCTTCTTGACGTAGTTTGAATGAGTCAAGGATATAAGGCGTGTTCGTAGCCTCCCATTCTGTGTCGGCTTTGTGGCGCAGTGGGTAGAGCACCATGTACATTGCGTTCCGCCCGCAGGGTCGAGGGATCGAAACCAGGCGCCGGATAGTATTTTTTTTATATAGTGTAGGGGGAGGGGTGCGGACTACGACTACGGACGTCAACGCGGGTGACAACGTGAGTTACTGAAATGCTCTGCATTTAAAATGGGTTTTAGTATTTGAAAAGGTGGGCCGCAATATCAGCATTTCTCTGTTACTAACGCTGTAGCGGCAACACAGGCACACACGCATTACGTATGCCCACAAAGTGGAATATTCATTTATTCTTGATAAAAGTCTGTAAGTCGTAACTCACAGATCCTGAAGGGAGATTGCGAAAGCTTCTCACACTACGGCGCTTCCATGCCACTGACCTTCTGCCTTTTTTCACACGATTGAACCCTTCAATGCTGAACACACACACCCTTGTAAATTTGAAAAGGCGCCAGAATAAAGCATGATGCTTCGAAATCACGGAAAAGTAATGCAAATAGTATGTTACTAGAGCAAGCCCACTCACAATGCCTTCATTCTTCAATATCTCATGGCATCGCTGCGAATAAGCAACCCCAGCTCGCCACCATGTTGCTCGTTCTGGGTACGACGGCCGGTCAGTTGTAGCAGAGTTTATTCTTGCTTACAATTATGATTGCGATATCGATGCAACTTTGCGTATTTTCTTCATTTAAAGGGACACTCAAGTGAATTTGTCAAGCTCCCGGTTGTGCTTGCACTGCGTATACTGGCTCAAATTACCACACTTTTACTCGTTTTTCCGGTGATAAGTCGTTAATTATTTTATAAAGCGGGAAAAAAGAAAAACTACCATGAACGTTCTGTGGCGGCCGCACCAAGTAAAGGCTGTGACGTCGGGAGGAGATGCCACTGTGATTGGACGAAGTCCAAGGTTAGCATTCAGACAAGTTTCGGTTTCGGTTCTGTAAAACAACATGCTTGACATCCGACGGCATCATTGGATGGGCATTCTTGATATCTCAGTAATCACCGTACCGCGCTTCTGCCATGTTGTCGGCTGTAAAACACCTGAGATAAGCCTCCCATCACGGCTTGGAAAGTCGAGGCCTACGCAGTGGAGGAACGCCCTCCGCGTCACCGCAGACGATCCAATGCCATGCGTTTTTTTCGTATGTTCGGAGCTTGCCTCACTCATGCCTGTATCATAAAAAGCGTATTCGCACCAGGCCAAGGGTGTGCTGATTCAGGCCTGTGCCCACTGCCCGCAAGCAGTCGGTGCTTGTGGCAACAGCGCGCTAACAAGAACTCGCTAGCGCGTCAGTGGCAGTCTGCGTGCGTTCTGCGAACTCGCTCGTGGAGCAGTGAATGTTACGGCCCAAAAATGGTGAACTCAGTTAAGAGAACATCGGCCGAAAACGAAAAAATCAACTTGCAAAAAAAAACGATGTACCCTCGGGGACTGGAACTTGTGACTTGCAGAACAATAGGCTAGCGCCTCATACCACCCGGCCAGTTTTTTTTTTCTTTAATGCAAGAACATTTTAAAAAACTTTAAAAGACAAGACACTTAACACACAATGTAAACACTAACAGACACCAAAGGGCAAGGACATCAATCGAACAAAGATCAAAACTCAGGCAAGGAAATGCACGCATCCAAAAGAGGCATCTGGTGGATCACTCTGCGCAACATAAACGCTCCGCACCGACGCCGCCTGCTCCGAAAAATGCACTTGATCGGCCTAGGGGGTTCCGCATGCCGATCAGTCATGCGGCACTTCCACAAGCTAAACAATCCTAGGAGAACAAAAACGTCATATGGCACCCGATTAACATCTTAAAATGGCAGGAAGCGAATGGTGAACGGGGTGATGTCAATGTTCTTTTTTAGTGTGCGCTGCAAAACATCCGACAAGACCACAGCGTTCCTGCACAATAAAAAAACAATGATCAAGTGTCTCTGGTTGATAACAGAGGCGACAATTGTCCGACATCGGCCATACCATGCTGAATACGTCGGTTCTCGTCCGGCCACGAGCCAGCTCTGCCGACGATGGATATATAAGGTATATAAGGTATAATCAGTTTACACTTATATTTAGTTTTATCATTTCAAGTACTTGAGGTGACTATTTGTTGTATAGCGCCCGTGCAGTAAGCGTCCCCCAATCTTCCACAGTATCTCACGTCTAGCAATTGCATTTCTTTGACGGGAAAGCGTTCGCAGATGTGCGGTAGTGCTACTGACAGCTGTGCGTGTTCACTCAGCGCAAAAAAGTGCTTCCTGCTCCCTAGTTGTGCGGTGTACGGTAAAAGTTTCAGTTGATTTTATTTTCTTAGTACCAATATTAACTTCGTTGGCTTTTCTCCCGCCTTCAATTGAACTTAGATTTTCCCACTAGCATAAAGTCAGCGAAGCATCCCATGTGCACTTGTGCAGCGCTTGTGTGGAGCGACCCGGACTCGGAGCTTGATACAGTGTACAAACTAACAAAATAAAGAAAGGCAGATTCTTCCATTCACGAACGTGTTGTGGCTTAGTTTCAATTGAGCGAGCGAATTGCGACGACCCATCTGGTGCCGGCAGTCTAAACGCTGGGCTGACTGTCTCGATCGGAAGGTCGGCAACCGTGCAGTAGCGCAGCCAATGGCCAGCTCGTCTGCTCGTGATGTCACACGAAAACACCACAAAAAATGGGCGAGGGGGCAGAGAGGAGGACCGCATTTTCGAATTGCTTTCTCTACTAAATAAATCCGTGTAAACGTGCTCAGAGTGCTCGAAACATGGCCTATTGACTCCGGACTACAATTTGCGCTCGTAATCTCACAGTGTTTACAAATCACTTCAGTGTCCCTTAAAAAAATGCCATTCTGCAGTAATGCTGGCCGCGCATGTGTGCGTCCTAGCAGCGTAAGCAAAAGCCTTTAGAGCTACAAGGCGGTTCAGGTACCTTACTTGATGTTGTTTGCCTTATGTGTAGTGCTTTTTTCGGCTAATCTATTGATGTAAGACAGGGTAGTGTATGGAGGACCCGTGAAACCGATGTCCATGAATAATGTGGAAACATATTCGTGCAAAAATGCATTCCTGCCGTCAGAAGTCGTCGAAAAAGTTAGCAAGAAAGTACGTTAAGTTTGGCCGTACCCATCTAAAGACACGGTATTTCTGTTTTATGAATTGATATGAAACTGTCTTTCCAACCGGTGTAATGCGCTTTCACCTCCTAAAGTTTGTGTTGCGTCCTATGAAAACGCAGCGTTTTATTTCTTTGGGCCCTTCTCTGTGATACACAAAAAGAGCCCTTCGAAACGGCTGTCCTAGGAAATGGTGAACTCGATCAGGTCTGTCAGTTGAAACCTGGCGTGCGAAATCTCGAGGGAATTCTGCGAACTCAGACGCCAAGAAGTTCGCAAACGGCGGGAGGCAAACAGTAAGAGGGCGCGGCACTCAGTGGGATTACTGTTTTTCTCTGACCAGTAAATGCACAGGGGGATTCGGAAAGATCGCTTCTACATTCGTTTCCTTTGTGTAAGAAGCGCTTCACATCCACTCTCGCTCAGCGGCGTTACTAGGCTTTCGTAGGAGCGACTTTGACTCCAGCTTTCTCGTCGTCCATGTCTTCAAGAAAGTCTTGCTTTTCGGGGAGTATATACGTTGCCCGTTGTCGATAGAAGTGTCAAAACTCATTGTCTCCGCTTGTCTAGTACATTTGTTTTCCTGAAGCCTTGAGCGCTTTTTTGTCGAAAATGGTGACACCTACCGACACTTCACTAAGTGCTGTTCTACTCCAACCTGATGGTTTTATATTTTGTTGATAGAGCAGCGCTTACAAAAAGTAGCATTCAGCGCCGTTACATTAGAGTGTCAAGATCGAACTTTAACATAAAAAAAACTCGGCCCGTCTCTACTAATACAAAACCTGTGGAGGGGCGAAGCATGCAGTGTATGCGCCTTGGCGTTTTTGCCACCGGAGATGAGCCCGCTGGCGGTAGAAATTGACCGCTTTGCTGTAAAACTCTCATGTTCTTGAGTACGAAGCGTTCTAGGGCGAGGCGTAAGCGAGTAACCCGGTGTTTTCTTAGTACGCGTTACAAAGCATTCCACCGTGAGGCGTAAACGAGTGTCCCCGTGTTTTTTAGGACGCGTTAGAAAGCGTTCCAGCGCGAGGCGTAAACGAGTGCCCCGGTGTATTTTAGTACGCGCTACATTGTAGCCCGAGAGGTAAACGAGTGTCCCAAGGTTTTAGTAGCGAGACTACGTGAGACGCCGGATACAACGACGACGACATGAGATGCCAACAGCCCAAGCCAGTGAACGGCTGCGCCTTTAAAAATCTATTGCAGACAACATGCGGGGTGTTCAGCGATCATTCATGTATTGAGGTTTATTTACTGAGAACTTCTTAGCGGTAACAACATTTGCAAGAAAACTTAGAGATCTTTTTGTAAATCATTTGATGCCAAGAAATCAGATGGCTCATGTGCAGTGAATCGCTGCATAGTCCAAAGAGTTTTGAAGCGCCACAATGGTGTGATATATTTGTTCAGTATAAAGGTGTTGCCTGTACTTTTTTCTTAAAAAATGTGAGGCTGAACACTTCACGAGCTAGAGGCAATTCTTTCATTAATGACTCGGTGATCAGATATTCTTTTTATGACCCATGGTAATATTTTGGCACCTTGAACATCTTTGATTCACCCAGTATTTGGGACAAATTGCATGAGAGACTATTAAAAGGGATATTCGGATCAAAATACTAATTTTTAAAATAAAATATACACTCCCTCGAGCATAAATTACGCTGCAAAGGGAAAACATTTTCGAATACGTGGGTTCGCAAAGGACTTATTGTGTAATTAGAGATGCTAGACTGTCCAGAAATTTCAGGTTTTTTTACTTACGTTGCAGTTTGTAAATCAACGTAAAAAACTTGTTATTCTTTTGTTCTTTTTGAGTGCTTGGCTTCATGCAATTTAGTCTGTTTCCTATCGTTTTTGGCTTTTTTTGTCTTTTCTTCTTCCTTTCATTTTCTGTGTGCGTTTTAACTCGCTCAGTGTTGTTCTCTTCCTCCTAGCTCAGTATATTTTGTCGAGACTGCCCAGCCGGAACTTAAGCAACCCTGGGTTAAGAGGGCGGGGTATTTTAGTGTAAATTAGCTTCAATAAATTCTATTATTAATATTATATACCCTGGAAGTACCACAGTTCATTCTGTTGGGAACCGCGGCAGACTTGCAATCGTTATACGGGATGGGTATTCCAACATAAGCAAAGCCGGAAATATGAAGACATTGGATTTCGTCGTAGTGATAAGCTACTTCGGGCCACTTCCAATAAATTTGCAGGACATAGCACCCCACGTACCGCGTCAACTGTTCTGATCTAGCTGTTTTCTTGATCGTGCAGTAATTGTGATGCTATTTTGCTCACTATCGCGTAAACTTGCGTTGTCTTTTCGTGAAATGGTGCTTCATTGCAAAGAAAATGGAATCATCCATTCCGAACGAGGGAGAATTTTTGTACATTTGGGGTGGAAGTAGGCTTTTTACCCTATAAAAACTGTTCCAAGCTTTGACAGCTTGAAAGGCAATTGTTCCAACATATGTGCAAATGAAAGCCAACAAATAAAAACAGTCATTCTGTTTACGTTTTGTCGTTATCTGATGTGATATACACTTGGTTAATAACACCACCAAAGGAGCATACTCAAGGCAGGTAAATGAAGATTGCCGTATCTGTACGAAGTGTAGTCCCATGTTCTTCACACTTCCAGCATACCCAGAGAGACTCCTAACAAGGGGACATACTGGAAGCTGTGTTAGAAGGTGAATGGACTTGGAAAAATTAGGCTTGGTCTATTTAGCCAGGTTTAAATTTAGGTGTGATAAAATTAAATACAATTACTCCTAGGGGAGAAACCAAATGTTCAGAGCTGGAGCAGACGTGTTGCCTGTGCCTAGAATAACCTCTTTTCAAAAGAAAGATCATGTTTTATATTATATTTAATGCAAGTATCTGCTATTAGTGAATACGTATTTACCAGGTTCTGTTCTTTAATGCCTAAATGAAGTACAAAACAAGCAGGCGCGCAACGTAAAGCAACTGTACGAAATATACTACTCTTCAAAGCCTAAAAAACCCCATTGGCGGGTTTAAGGTGTTCGTTGGATAAGAAAAACGAATCCAGCAGCAGCTAGTGGTATCTTAAAAAACCATACGTTCTGCATTCTCCAATGCACACGCAAGCCGCTTGTATTCACCAGCCTGCAGCCGCATCTCTATGATAATCTCGTAACTTGGCAAGGTCGGTGGTCTTCGGTGTTAGTAAATCACCAGTGTCAGTGTTGAGTAGAGTATTTTGTTTGTCTCATTTTGCTAATCTCACTGCTCGGTACGCACTTAGTATGAGGCATTATCTATTTGCTTCGGAATAAATGCATATGAGATTCTGCTCGTTCAATATTACCTACGCCGTGTTCGCGCTAATCCGGCAGCAGCACATCGTATCAGCTTTCTGTTCATCACATCCATGTAGAAGGTATGAGTTTGTGAGCTGTAGACCACTGCAGCACCTGGAATACGAGCGGCCTTGACAGGTTGAGGTACAGAAATGGGAGAACAGGAGGCTCCCCGGGGCGGTGAAGGAGTAGAACGAGATTGTGAGGGTCCTGTTTAGGGATGGTCCAGCATTGATGGGGAGAGCGGCGATGTTCACAGGTAGTGCAAAAGCCGATGAAAAGAATGTACATTTAGGCCTTTCCGTTTACATTCCTAGAACGTTCTAATCATCTCCAGTAATTTTGTTGCCTGGGAGCGATAGTTGATGCGCAACATGTGAACGCTGCAGCACCGCATCAGCTAGATTCTATCATAAAGCCGATGCAATCGTGTCGCCTTCTTGTAAACGCGGCTAAAAATAATCTTGCCTTTTAGGTGTGGTTGAATGTATGTTCTTCTGTTTCAAAGACAATAGTCTTTCTTGGGCTGATTAAACGCACAAATTTGACCTGTCTCTAGGTATGTATCTCTGTTTGTCTCCCGATTCAGCCGGCCAGCCCGAAGTTAAAAGGCAAACTGCACTCAAAATTTCGACTTCTTGAAAACCATATTTTCGTTTTGCTGCTTAAAAAGAAAGCAACATGCAAAATACAACAGCTGAAATACGGCCGCGGACGCCGCGAGCGGTCAGCAAAAATTAGCGATTTTGAAACCGAAACCGATGAGAGCGCGGCCATTGTAGTGACGTTGCAGCCGTCCAGCGAGCGGCTGGACGGTCAGCCGCTCAGGGGAAAGTCTGCGTGCAAGCTTTATGTGCATGGGTCTAAGAACATGGGTGAAGCGTGCGCAACAGAGCGTGACCGGTTCTCCAGGGGCGTGGCTGGCCAGAAGAATAAGGCCCCGTCGGCTGGAACGTCACCGGCGCGTCAAGGCTGTTTACGCGATCCGGCGGCAGGTGGAGACTGATTAACGAGGCGTTTCACGGGGCTAGCACTCGCGTTCAGCTGATTTGGGGGTACTTACTACGCATTAACAATAAAATTCCTCAAAGGGAAAGTTGAGAGCAAATGGCCTATAAAAACGAATTTTGAAGGAGCAGTTTATAAAGGCTAAGCATGCCCTAACATACAAATTTGGTGGCAATGTTGATATTTGTCAACATTGTTGGGCAAAAATACCATGAGCCATATTTGAGTCAACAGACCAGTACAGCCGTAATAGTTTCAGTTTTTTTTAAATTAGAAATACAATGCTGGTTGGTTCTTTTAATAGCAGATAAGCATACGCATTGAAAAAAAGTGTTCGGACCCAATACTACAAAAACTGGGACGCCGCACAAGCGTGCTTGGCGGCATTGCAAAAGTCCAGCAGTAACCAAATTTCCTACCAGATGGCGCATGAGTAGTGAAAAGAGGCAAAATTTAATTGGTTTGCACAAACCTCGCCCGTGTTTATCATGGGAATAGCGACAAGGGAGGGGAAGAGGCTGAGAGGTAGGCGTGAAAGAGAAGAGCCGCAGTGAGGGACGTGACAGGGTGGCAGAGGAGTACCGTCTTTCTGCGACATTTGCATCGAAGTAAGCAGGTACTCAGTCAATTTTTGATGACTCCGATCTTCTTTTGTTACCGCCTCTGCTGTATTTATGCGACTTTATTTGCTTTATGATAGGTTGTTTTATGCTGTTTTATTTTATGGGATCTATCAGCAAGACAATAAGGTAGTTTATCCCGTAGCGCATCGCCCAACTTTAAGTGTACATGTATCTCGCTCGGAAGCATTACTTTATACATGAACAATCAGTTCTTCGTTTCACTTATGCGTTAAGGGTGACACGGCCCCGTGTGCAGTTCCCTAAAAAGAAGGACGCGTATACGGTGGGATCCGCCTTCTGTGTGGCTCTTTTGTGGGCGACGGATACAAATTAAGTTACCTGGGGTCACTAAAGCGGCTTACATGTTTCGAATGCGAAAGAACTGAGACATGTGCAATTGATAAACCGGTACGCCGCCTATGTTAGCGACTGCCACCTTTACAGGCCTGTATTCTAGATTAAGTATTGAGAAATCGTGGGGGAATATACTAAGGCCTCATTCCACGAACAGTTTCACAATCGGTCATGATCTTGGGATTGCCGCTGCCACCGTCTTTGACCGGTATCTTTTTCACTGGGTGTTGGGCCATTCCGAAGACCAGTCATAGCTGCAAACTGAGAAGCTACAAATGTTTTATATTGTTGCTTCGTACAAGCTGCGCGACACGCGCGCGGTGCAGCAATGACTTATAAATAGAGGAAGCCATAATGCCTTCCATGCAAAGCACGCAAGCAGACTTACTTGTTCGTCCATAGCAGTGTGCCGTGGTGCTTAGACGGGGAGCAGTGTTTAATGACTTCACTGTGACGGAGTGTCATCGTGCAGATACAATATTTTTTTTTAAATAGAAGCTTTATATGTATAAGGTTTCGTGAAACTTTTATGTGCCCTATTGTTTTCGCGACAAAAGAAACTTTGTCGCGAATGCTTGGCCCAAAATGGCTGTCTGTTGTTAAACTATCATAAAGCAATCGTATATTGCTTTATGATATCGTATACCATATATCGTATACCATATATGGTAATTAACCCCGGATATGACCACATTATTACTGCGAGTTTTGTTTACTTGCCATTAAGAATGTCTTCACAAGGAATTTCTTACTGATGCATATTGGAATTTAGAATAACGGCATTGTGTTTAAGGACCCCTAAGCCTTTTGTAGTGTCCAAAGAGACATGGTGTAGTCAACCCACAACATATAAGAGCTTTAAAAACGACATTTTTTCATTTATTACTAGACCACAAAAATGGTCATCTTCATTTTTGTCTGTCTGTCTGTCTGTCTGTCTGTCTGTCCCTTTATTCAGCCTTCCTTGCAAAAGTTGAAACAGCGCCTCAAAAAAGATTATGTAAGGCATCATCACCATTCCGAAGTTATAAAAATGGTCTACTAAGTTATGCATGTCCGTATCTAAGCGCGAGCAAAACCGCAGGTTCATTTGGCGCAAATTTCAAGTAAATAGCAAGTTGTTGTGGGATTCTTTAGTTAAGAATGCGTGCTGCGTTGAATTTTACAACACAGAGTGCCAAAACTACCGCATTAAGAATGGCAAAGATAACCTTCAGCAAACCGAAAGAGAATAAAGCTACCGCTCCAGATCTTCTACGCAGAACAACAAAGGACAGAGAAGAACATGCGCGCTGTCCCTAGAGATGGTAGGCGGACCCGCCGCGGTGGCTCAGTGGCTAAGGCGTTGCGCTGCTGAGCATGAGGTCGCGGGTTCGATTCCCGGCCGTGGCGGCCGCTTTTCTGATGGAGGCGAAAAGCAAAAACGCCCGTGTGTACGAGATTTCGGCGCACGTAAAGATCCCCAGATGGTCAAAATTAATCCGGAGCCCTCCACTACGGCGCGCCTCATCGCCTGCGTTGCGTCGGCGCGTTAAACCCCCACAATCAATCAATCAGATGGTTAGCGGGTTGTGCGATGACGGCTAAGTTTATTTGCAATGAGCAAACCCCTCGTTCAAGTCATCCCGTGAGGAAAGAGAGAGGAGAAGGAGAACGCGAGGCTGGGAGCGTAGAGCAGAAAAGGTGCTACATGGCAGGGAGGGGGGCAGGCGACTATCGCTTTTCGAGAACAATTGCAGGGCAGGAAATGAACTCGCGGCCAATGTTCTTTAGAGGGAAGCTATATAGGCCTCAGCATACCGCCTGCGCGCCCAAAACAGCGTCGAACGGAAATATTGCGCGCCAAAGCGCTGTGTTTGTTGCAGTCTCGTAGAGCTTCTGGAGGGACGCTTCAGCCGGACTCTAACAGATTGGGGGCGGGGGTGAGAAGGCGGGGGGGGGGGGGGGGGGTGCTCGTGGCGCTAGGCTTTTTACATCACCAAGAACATCCCATTGTGGTCGCGCGAGATTTAAACGTGAACGTCTCACGGCCCACTTCCACCTGACTGCTGTTCTCCGTAGTCGAGTGGTTTGGGTGCTGTGTTACACAGACAGTAAAACGCCCACTACACAAAGGGAAACTGACAGAGCTATGTTTTTGCATAAAAGTTCATTCATTCCGAGTGCCATTCACCTAATTAACCACGAAGTATGCTGAGGCGCGAAATATAAACAAACGTGTTATGTTTTATGCACTCCTTTCACACTGTACAGAGTACACGGGCTGTGATTTAGAAGAAAAACGATTTCTTGGGCTACAAAAACGCAAAAAAATTTAGGCTGTCTGTCTGTCTCTCTGTTTTTCTGTCTGTCTGTCTGTCTGTCTGTCTGTCTGTCTGTCTGTCTGTCTGTCTGTCTGTCTGTCTGTCTGTCTGTCTGTCTGTCGCCTAATTTGACCCTCCTGTCAGCAGTTGAAATTCTTGGACTAGACGTTTACACAGGCAATACATTACCGCCAACTAAATCTCGTCGAAATGTTCATACTTTCCATACTGTGGAGCAAAAAACAAACATTTGCCCTATTTAATGCAAAACATCAATACATGCATAACATTTTGAGTCTTCTATGAATAAAAAATACATGCTTCTTGAATCTTCCGATGCCGAGTAAAACATACGCCTTCAGCAAATGTTTAGATACAAAATACCAAAAGCGCTCCCGCAGGGCATTAGCCCTGTGGGAGCATTCCAAGATGTCCAACAATAACGAAAGGGTCTAGTAGATGACACGCGCAGTGTAACGCTGGAAAATTGAATTTACCTTTTCAAACATCTCCCTTGTTTCCCGTGTGAGGAGTGAGACGGGATTTGAAGAGCCTGAGACGTATGCGGGAGCTAGAAAAGAGGAATTGAAGTTGCAGAGGCGGCAGAAAACGGTCGTTTTTCGACAACATTTGCAGCAAAGTACGCAGATACGCTGACAATTTATTGTTCTAGGTACTGTGACTTGACTGCGACTGTGACTGCGTACTGTGACTGCGTACACACGTTTGTGTGCACAAGGGAAAATACAAAATAAATATTTAGTAATAAATATCGTTAGAATATAGGACAAAGTAACATAATCAATTAGTTATCATAAACACGTTATCCATGATAATTGTTTCTGTTCACCTTGTAGGTCGTAACGCTCGTTTAAGAATACTGGCGTTCAAATGATACGTTTTTAAAATGAGCTCCGCCGTGAACGACGCTTGAATGCTGCACTGCTACGCGGTGCCAAGAATGCATGTGCAATTTTTCGGCAGGGTTGCTATGTTACTGGTAAAAAGCCGTGAATACATTCTGTCGCAAGATCTCCTAATTAATTTGCGCGCAGCACTCATTTTTTTTCCTTTCTGCTCGGCACTGCTCAACCCAAATTACGCGGCTGCGGTTTATGAGTAACTGACTAATAAAATGACGTTTCTGGCAGGAGTGTGCGTCTCGATCAGTTCCCACGTCGAGCCCCCACAACGATTTTTTTCTACATACATGCACCGCAACTTCATAAGACTTACAATAAACGGCCAAGAGTTAACATAAATTCACTTTTGACAAAAATGTTTCTGTTAAAAAAGGCAAGGAGATTGTATAGGCAAATATTTGGTTTAAAACCAGGTTATGCTCTCGTCTTCTCTGTCAGTGCACTCCCAAGAGCTTTTATCGTGGTGAGTACACGCTCTAACATCTGCACAATTTCCCCGGACGCGAGAGAGCAAGCAATGTCCGCCCTTAATTAACCACTCGCATGCTGGCGACCGCCTAACAAGAAGGAAAAATTCGATGTTTAAGCCCGAAGTATAGCCCTAATTATCTGCTTCAGCAGGGTAATTTAGTCGCGGGAAAGGAAAATAGCGAGGATACAAGCTTTGTAGTTAAGGAACATAAAGGTTCTGGTTGGTTATCGTTTGAGGACACAAACGGCGCAGGCTATCGCGAGCCAGGAGGGAAGCGCCATGCAGGTTGTTTTCTTTTTCATATTAGTGTAGTATGAGTGACTTCTCAAGTGGTAAAAATATCTAAGAATCTGAAAGGGTGGGGTTTAACTTATTACTGGTAAGGATGGCGGGAATAAAT